>NC_056733.1:594080891-594190891 GCF_019279795.1 Protopterus annectens | reverse complement strand
TTGATCACTTGGGGAAGCCAACTGTAGGTAAATCCAGCAATACCTAAGTATCCTTGATAAACTGTCGAATGGTGACAATGTTGACATGATAACGATCAAGCTGATAATCCTGATGAACATAAAAAAAAAAACCTGTCCCCCCACTGCAAATTATATATATGAACTCTGAGATCATACCAGAGTGGGAAAATGGCTGCATCCCTGATTCCCCCCCTGTTGTGCAAGCTCAGCTGCAATGACATTACTTAAGAAAGGAATTGTTGTATCGCTCAGGCATATAGCACTTGTATCTGCAGGCTTGTATAGTACATCAGTGTAGTGTAAGGGGAAACTATGAAGAAGAAAACATCTCCATAGTGGTTGGTTTATCTCTCTGTCCTTTTTTTTCTAAGACTCAGTAGTATGAAGCTCTAATGTCTACCATTATTGACCAGCAGACATGCTCAGTGATTTACCATACAAAAAATAAAAAAATTATGAGGAACAGGGAAAAAACATGGGGGAAATTAGGCTATTCTGCAAAACTCCATTCCATACGGTATGGTTACCAGCAGTACAAGTGATCATATTACCAGTAATCATACCTTTTAACTGTACACAGTTTTGCAGAACATTCTTAATTTTTCTTTTATGTTTTCCATGACCCTTGTAAAATATGTTAAAGATAGAGTTATGGAGCATATGCAAATAGAAAGTCTGACCATGCGACAATACTTCAGTTGATGAACTTCTTTCTTTTTGTAAATGCTCGATTTACAATGGGCACACTGACTAATTATCCAATCAGTGTGCACGTTTCTGAATGTTAATAGCACTTTATTGTATAATGGCAAATACTAAGTATCATCAAACAGCTCTCTAGTGCAGTAACATAATATGTATGTGTGAGTAGGAACGGACCAATAGTAGGCTAAAGAATGGGAAGGAACTGAACAAAATGAACAGGTAAGGCAGTTAATTTCCATTATCAAATCCTTGTGTGCATGTGTATGGACTGGGGGCCCTGAGAAGATATGCATTATGGGACTTTTCTGCTATGGACATTTACAAGAAAAAACACTACTATGAATGGCACAGTACTGTCAGTCATCTCACAGTGCTGGATCCATTAGTATTCCAGACAGAAGAGCAAACATCCTTGGGTCATGAAAGGTGATGCACCTAACTTACAGGGAGTAAATGTGCATCTGTATAGATGTACTCCCATTTCCTCAGCATATGCCCAAAGTGGTAACTTTCAGTCAGAGAGGATACCTGTTGTACAGAAAATGATACAAGGATGTGATGATCCATACCATTGCATGGGATGTAGTTATAGGAAACATGCATCCTTGGCCTTGGGCCTATAATGGTGGTATCTATAATCTAATTATTTGTAACAGTCATGACTTTCCCAGGGAGTGAAAAAGTAAACAAAAGTATTCCAACTCTAGAATACAGGGTTAAGAAAAAAAATTATAGGTCTTACAAAACAGTCACTTGCTAAAGCAGATTAACCTTGGCCAATAAATGTAAGATTTGGGCATGTGTGTATTATCACAGACATGTTCATTGCGCAAAGTCTGACAGTGCAATTCATACTGTATGATGCTGTAGAATTTGTACTTGCTACATGGCGAGTTCTATTTATAGACTCGCAGAAACTTCACAGCTCCAAAAGTGCATATAAGAGCCAACAAATAACTGCAACAGAGCATTCAGTTATCTCCAGCATTCAAGGACAGCTGTGTGCCGGACATCGCAGTAATCAAGGTGTTCTTGATGTAAGTTATATTTCAGAATAAAGAATATTTTGGTCATTTGTAGCTTTTGTATATATATATATATACATATATATATATATATATATATATATATATATATATATATATTTTTTTTGTTATTTCTGAAACATTTAGTGTGATTAGTGATGCCTTAGCTTGTCTAGATTCTCAAAACATATTAGAAAGCAAAGCTAGTCAGATATACCTGATAAACTGCTTTTCTTGGATTCTTCTTCTTAATTCCTTCTTATGAAGGAAAGGAGAAAAACAGTAATTGTTCTGGTATCCCTTCAGAGCTTACATGAGTTTGATGATTGTAATTTATACATATTATTAATTATTTGTTCATAATTTGTGTATGTGCATTTAAAATCTGGCTATATATTGTATAGCCGTAATACATGTACATTTGTATAAATTATGTAATTTATATACATCTATAATATATCTGTATGTGTAAGAGAGGGAGTGTACTTATCAGCATTATTGAGTTTTATTTATTTATGTAGATACATATACACATATATTATTGGTACTCTTCCAAATACTGAATTCAACCTGTAATGGATATATAAAAGCAAACTTGAAATGCAGGCTGTGGTCCCAGAACCCTGTAACAAAGCACCCAGGGGACTCTGGCTTCCCTCTAGAATGCAGAGTACATGGCAGGCATCCTAGGTGACTCAGCAGAGACGTCAGTATGCTGTTCAGCCAAAACAGTGTTATGTTGACTTATGTTATTTTCTTGGCAGTCAGCACTCTGGATTTGCATGAGCAAATATGCTAGTTTCTGCAAAGGCAGCTTTGGAATTCAGGGAAACAGCTAGACTGTACAATACACAATCTCTTCTGCCCACAGATGTATATATAAATCCAGCATGGTATGCTGACTGGTGTATTTGGTTATAGTACAGAACATTCAGTACCACATGTATAATCCCTTGTTTGTTCATATGTACCCAGGAAATGTGAGGCGGTGCATTTCTGTTAAAGTAATAAACTGATTTTAATGATTTTATTGGTCTCGTGGATCTTTGAAGTCTTTCCATTAAAGCTTTTAAGAAAAAAAAAAACATTTTTTATGGTTAAGTATGAGCAGTCTTAAAGCCATTTCTGTCATTTTAACATGTCCTTTCAAGAATGTTGTTTTGGCTGCTATGATTTATTAGTAGATTTTTTTTCCTTGCCTTTTACAGATTTTTTTTGCAACAGTTGAAATACTTCTTGATAGCCCTTACGAAATGCTTGTATTAACACTATACAAAACATTTGCCTCCCTGTTCTATTGTTCTTGTTCCTTAAGTATTCCAACTTCCAACCCTGCTCATTTATAAGGCATCCCTTTCTTGTCAGTCACTGGCATAGCACCAAGCAAACTTGGAGATCACAAAGTAAACCTCTTTATCTCTTCTCCAATTCATGGTGCATCATTATATATTTGGTTAGACCTTCAAAGCAAGAATCTTCAACACAGACCTTACTGCTGTATTAATGGGTCTTTCCCCTTTCCAGTTATCCTGCATGGGGTGGGCCAGTCAGTGATCTGCTCTTTTGCTCCCTTTTGTAGCTCCCACATGTATGAGCACAAATTCTTCCATTTGATAACTCACTCCTAAACTTAATTTCAAGAAGGGGAATACTCTGTAAGGCATTTTATCTTATTTAGCTATTCGAACATGCACTGATCTAAACCTGTTTCCCTGAATCAAAAAAATGAGAATACATTTTTTTCTATTTTTTATCTTTTTTCTCCCATCTACCCACCAACTATCAAGCATCCTCCAATGGTACATGAGCTCAGTCATTCCCTGGTAATGAAAGTCATCCTCAGATCCACCAGAGTGAGAGTCTGGTGGGGACTGTCATCTTTGACACTTGTCCTTTTACTAGCATCCTAGCAATGACAGCATTTGCAGTAAAGCCATGTCCCCTCTCCTGGTGATGATGTGCACCCTGCAGGACAGGAGCTAACCTCACCAGCTTAGGCAGTCACAGTGTGTGGTCCTTCCTACATCAGGTTCTGCTTTCATACATTGAAACCTTAATCCCTCATCACTGGAGTGGCAGGCATAACTTCCTGGGAATTCCCCCCCCCCCCCCGGATAGGCACCATCCAGTCTTTCCTGCCAACACCATCCATCATCCAGGTTGCTAATCAAACACAGTTCTCCTGGGTAATAGTCATGGCTGTATCCCTTTGTGTGACTGGTCTGCAGAATGCCTTTGCTTCTGACATTATTATACCAGTATAACATCTGAGATGAAAGACAGGAATTGAGCTAATGGAGGAGGGGGCTAGAGTCAGATAAAGACTGAAGGATCAAAATACTAATATAATGATGTATTATTCATAACACAAAGAATCAATGAAATTGTATGCAGATGTACATTGAATAATCTACCCTGCTTTAGCTTTAAGCAAGTCTTCATTGTATAAACAGCTCTCTACACAATCAGTAAAGGCCAAGACAATAGGTGCATACACTTATTTCATTCTTTTTATGGCATCACAAATATATCAAAGATGAATACTGCCTTAAGAAGGAAACAGTCCATGCTTCTACACTATATCTTTCTTGGTTGAAATAAGAGCAAACTAACCTATGAGATTTATCTGATCAAAATTATTCTAAGTTATGTTGAAACTGGCACATATCAAGTGTTGCCTCAGAAATTACTGGCTAATGGTTCATTATATTGCCATGAGCTTCATTTTAGGAGAAAAGAAAAGGAGCACACAATGACTAATATGTCTGACATACAATTCACTGAAATATAACAAATTTTCTTACACCCTATAGTATATTATTTTTATCAAAATATTTCACCGAAGGATTAAAAGGCTAAAGTATCAGTAAATATAAACTAAAACAATGATAACAGTGAAATAATAACAACTACATATTATTTGGGGTCAGAGACTTTAAGTTTTATTATACCTGAAACAACATTTTATGGTATTGTAAACAATTGAATAATTCATAGACACTGCCCTGTTAACAGTTCACAGACTCCAAATTATTCCATAACATAGGTTGAGCCACTCCATTAAATCTGAGTTAGTTCAAAACATCTTCAACAGCTAAAAATTGATATGGAGAAGATGTGAGCAAGGACATTCTCACATTGTATATTATTAAGGCTGAAGTACCATGTGGCTTAATAACTGTTTAGATAGATGGAAAAAAAGAAAAAAAAATACCATACCTGAAAGACTGAAAAAAAAAAAAAAACACCCTGCCATATCCAACATAATCTAAGGAAACAAGAACTTCTATACCATCTAATACAGGAGATAGAAAACTGATAACTTAGTGATGCATTTAAAACTGTTTTCAATGTTGGTTAGTTTCTGTTTAATTCCTGTCAATAACTGAACTCTTAACAATATTTACACTACAAAACAACAAGTAATCATAAATACTTCCCACTAGTCCTACAACTGAACCAAAAGTGAAGACCAATCAGCTTCTTCCAATGCTATAACTAGTACTGGGCCTACACTTCAGCCTTTCTTGGTCTTTGCATAGTAGCATGGAGTAGATAATAATGTGAGATACCAGACTGAGTAAATGTAAGATAGATGAACATTTTTCATCCTTCTTTACCTTTTTTCCTACCTCCTCAGGAGGCTACATGCTTCTCAAAGTACATGTGAGTATACCTTTAAGAAACCATTGCCTCTAGTTTCTATCAGAATTCCAAAATACATATCATATGGTTTGCATCCTATGTGTACTGCAAAGTCTGAAAGCAAATCCTATCAAAACTAGTAGCACACAATCTCATGATTACTTCTCTATATTAAAAAAAATGTTACAAGGTGTCAGAAGTCATTCCAAAATATACTGTTTTATATTTTGCTTGAGAAATGGTGCAATTGCAGACAACAAAAGATCTTTATATCCCTCTATATCCAGAGTAATTTGTTGGAGATCTTGCAGTTGGGGATTTAAAATTTGATTTACTCCTGAATTCAAGTTGTGTTTCAGAAAGGCATGAAAAGGAACAGTTTGCTACATGCCTGCATGTTGCAACTACAGAAGTCCCAAACATTTATAATATTTCAAAATTTTGAGAGGGAGAGAAAGACATACTACTGCTGTCACAAGAGATACATTTCCAAATTCCTGACAGCTAAAAAAAGTGTAATATGTATCCACCATTTGTTCTTTAACAAGTTTCAAGGTCATACTGATTCTGTTGATGTTTATGTTACTGAATTAAACAGTCAGTCAGAAGGCTGTGTATCTGATACATTACATGAATCATTAGTGTCTGACAGACAGAATCATATGGGAAACGAAACAATCAGATGAGGACAAGATTGCTGAGAGAATGACATTTAATATTATATAAACTGATTGAGGTATACAATATGAGTAAAATTACTTTATCTCAATTAAAGAGTTCATAGAAGAGTATAAACTGTGTAAAGTTGTCCGAGTTAAAGTGAAAATACATAAAACAGAAAAAGAGCAAGTTATGAGAGCTTTGGAAAGCATGACAGATATCAGAAATATTTTATTGATAATTGTTGTGGAAGGTGTGGCCATAAGCATGATAAAAAACAACATCCTGTGATAAATTAAATATGTTGATATTGCAAAAAATAAAATAAAATAAAATAAAACAAAATAAACAAATCACATGGCTAAACTATGTAAACAAAAGGCAAAAAAGAAAAATTCCAAGAGAGCTATTTGTGGATATAATTTGTGTTAGGAAGGAATATACACAATTAAGTGTCTAAGAAAAAAATACAGAAAAGGTACTATTAAAAGTCCCCAATAAAAAAAATACAAACAATGTACTAACACAGAATCAATTGGGCATCTGAAAAGAAAAACTTAATGTTAGTACCTGAAGTGTGGTAATATACTAGATATAGACAAAAAGTACGATATGATGTCTGCTCAAATGTTGAAACAATGGGCTTGAAAGAGAGTAAATTGAAACCATTGATGTACAATCTGCATACTTATTCTGATCATCATTTAAACATTTTGGGTCAGAAAGTGCTACCAGATAAACATATGAATACAAAATGTAAGATACAGTTGCAGATGCTTGATATAAGGAATGGTCTATCTTAGGCCAACTGATCTGTTAAATGGCTGATATGGTGAAAGGTATTCACAGTGCGAATACAGTTTCAGTTCAGATTCGGAAAGGATGTGCAGTCCTGTTTGGATCTGCTCTGTAGCTGCTCTGATCTCTAAAGTATGGGAAAATCCCCCAGGCCAAAGGTGTTCAGTGCACCAACAGCTTCTTCTTCTATCCTGTCCGAAATACTTTTTAGGTGCAAGTGATTTTTACTCAAAGGAAAAGTTTTAGTATGTATTTGTATTAACATATTTATTGCTGTGCTTATTTCAGGCATAGTTCTTTAATATTTTATCGATTGATTCATGTGACTTATTATTCTTAATTGTTCCTAACAAGCTAGTATTGTATTTAAAAGGAAGTGAACGGATGGGGTGGTTTTAGTCTGATGAAGTCCTTGCACAGGATGAAAGTGTTTAATAAACTACCTTTTTCTACAAAATTTTTCGTGTGAATTGAATACCTGATGACCCCCTTTTCCAACATTATTCTATATTTGGTTTTAGTTCAGCTAATAACATTTTAGCCACCTGTACTGGTTATCCACATTGTATGGCAAAAGTATTTGAGTGTTTATGATTTTATTTTACTAAGAAACCTTCCAGGGAACAATCCAGTTTTATTTCTTTAAGTAGTGTCTAATTTTATCTTGGGCGGCCACGGTGGTCCAGCAGTTAGCATTGTCACCTCACAGCAAGAGGTTCTCTGGTTTGATTCTTGGCTGGGGTACTTTCTTTGCAGAGTCTGCCTGTCTTCCCTGTGGTCACGTGGGTTCCCTCTGGGTGCTCAGATTTCCTCCCACATACCAAAAATGTGCTGTAGGTGGATTAGACACTCTAAATTGCCCCAAGGTGTGAGTATGTGCATGTGTGTGCCTTCTGTAGAAGGTTGGGTATTGGGCTGGCAACTCGAGATCATAAAACTCCACTCCCAATCGTTCTGTTGACCGTTGTTCCGCTGTGGCGACCCCTAACTGGGAAAAGCTGAAAGAAGAAGAAGTGTCTGATTTTATCTTCTTGCAGTCCATGGAATTCTTATAAATTTCATCAACACCACAGACTAAGATGATTGATTTTCTGGTGCACAGTCTTATTAGCAGTCCAGCTAATACAGCCATATGTTGTTACCAGGAAAACCATAGTTTTGACTATATGGTCCTTTGTTGACCACATGACTTTGCTTTTGAAATCTTATCTGATTTATCATTGCTTTCCATTTCAAAAGCAAGCGATTTTCAATTTCATGTCTTCAGTCATTATCTGCAGAGATCTGAGCATAGGAAAATAAAATCAGTCATTGCTTCCACTTCTTCATCATTCACTTGGAAAATATTAATAGGGCTAGACAACATAATTTTATAGGTTCATAGGTTCATAGGTTGGTACTGAGCTATCTGCCCGAAGGTATATATTAGCCCAGCCATGTTGTGCGGTATTCACCGCCCCTTTAGTAGTTCCCTAGATCCTTGTACTAGTAGCTAGTACCCTTGGCCCCTATCTAATAGTGCTGTTGGTGTGATCCCCGGTGTGAACTTTCTGTTACCCATCCACTCATCAAGGTTCCTCTTGAAGAGTGATAGTGAGGGGCTCTGTCTTATGTAGATCGGGACCCTGTTCCATAGTAAGGGAAGTCTCTGCGAAGGGAATCTATCCCTCCAGCATGTTCTATTCATTTTTGTGTTGAGGTTTATATCCCTAGAGCTATATCTATCTATCTATCTATCTATCTATATATATATATATATATATATATATATATATATATATATATATATATCCCTATTTTATTGTTTTATGCTGAGAAACAAGCCAGGTTATGTAATTTTCTATCACCTTTATTGATTGGATCTGTAACTCCTCCTTTATCTATCTGCATATCTGAGATGTTGATACTTCTTCTGTCGACTTTAACTATAACATCTGCTCGTCTAATTGAACATTTTGCATGATGTATTCATTGCGCAAATTAAAAAGTATGGTGACAATATACAGTCTTCTTACACTCTATTTCCAAATTTGAACCAGTCAATTATTCCATATTTACTTCTCTTGCTTCTAGTTATGCATATAGATTTATCAGGTGGAAAATAAGGTGGCTCAGAATACCAGTTTCTCTAGAAACTTGCAGCAGTTTTAATTGTTCAGATGATCAAAGGCTTACAATCAGTCAGTAAAGCAGAAAAACTGCTTCCTGCATTATCCAGTGGATGTTGGCAGTCTGATGTCTGGTGTCTTTTCCTCTTCTGTAACCAGCTTGTATGTCTGACAGTGCTCAGTCCATATACTTCTGTAGTCTATCTTGCAGGATTTTAAGTATTACCTTGCTAGCATATGAAACAAGTTTAATTGACACAATAATTTGTGAACTCATTACTATTGCCACATTTTTGGATAGGAATATAAACCATCCTTTTCCAGTCCAATCAAAGAGCACACCATCATATGTATCACTGATGCTATGGCCCTTCTTATATATTTCATATATATATTCCTTCCTCCTCTTCTAAATATCTTCTGCTTCTACTAAGTCACTCCCATATTTGTCTTTTATCATGCAAATTTTTACCTGAAAGGTATTCTTAATATTGTCAATCTTCTTGAGGTCTCCTGTCTTTCATGCTTTATCATTTGGATGCAATTTCTTTGTATTGTTCATTTAAACTGGACCTACGGTATTGAAAAATATGTACCATATCACAAAAATAAAGGTCTGAAACCGGCTATTAAGAAAATAAGTGCAAGAGTGCAAATGTCTTCTCTAGTGAACAAACAAGGCTCATGAGGTTGCTTGATGGATTGGTAGAAACTGATTATGTAAAGTATGTCAGATATAAGTTTGCCATTAAGAATGTTATTTGAACAAGCTGTAGAATCATATTACAGAAAACAGCAAGAAAGAACTTAAAAATGCTTAAGCAGGTAGTAAATGAGGCACACACACCAAAATATTTTGATGTGAATAACTCTGTCACATTACAAGTAGATGCCAGTTAGAATGGAATTGATACAGTGATTCTGAAAGAAGATAAACCAGTTACTTATGCATCTAGAGACTTACATGAATGCCAGAATATCTATCTTAACATTCAAATAAATCTTTACTGTAGTTTATACTTGTGAAAAGTTCCATAATAAATTTATGGCAAAAGTGTAAGCTGAAACAGACAATGAGGCATTACAGATGTACTCGTAAAAGTCATCATTCAGACTGCAGAAAATGTTACCGTGATTACTAAAGTATGAATTAGTTGTGAAGTATAAGCCAGCAAAAAGGAGCTGAATACATGTTCAGACTTCAGAAGTTCAGCTTCAGAAGTTGAGACAAGTTGAGTTATTCCTATTTGCCAGGGCACCACAAATATTTGCTTGCTGCTTAACGGGAAGCTTGTTGGATAATTCTACAATCACTAATAACGGAACAGAAACATGGAGAGTTTTATCCATGCCCTTAGAATGACCTGAAAGGGCAAATGTTTTGACAAGTGAGTATAACAGGGTAGCCTTAACAGAAAGTTGCAATGAGGAAAGACAAACAACCTCAGTAAACAAGACGTTATTGCACACAAGGTTTGATGTTTGATACTGAAAAATAAATTAAAAAAAGTCTGACAAAAAATATATAATAATTGAAAAGTGCAAAGAAGGAGATGATGAATATGAATGCAAATTAAGAAAGAAGTTCAGAGCTGTACTGTGCATAATACTTATAACAGTTCAGTCCATGGAAGGAGATTATTTGGTGTTCTGCTCTTCGGTTCCAGTAAGACCATTGAGTAAGTAGGAACATATTTATCTCTCTTTCAAGATGGTATGTACTTGATCTGAACCAACTCTTATTCAAAGTTTTCTGAGGTCCTGAAGTTAAAAGATACTATAAGCAGAGGTGTGATTAATCAACCAGGTTTTCAGATACAATATACCAAATGTGGTAAGTGAGGTTGCCAACCCTGCTATCTGGAATTTTGTAAATAATCATATGTCATTTGTGAATATTAATATGATCCATAGGCTTGTCTTGCAAATGTAAGAGAAGTATATGTTATGTGTATATTAAACTAATGGTGCAGAAGTGTGTGTTGAACTGTATGTTATGTACTGAACTTCAAGAATGTAACCACAGTGTACCCTACTGGAAAAGAACAGAAATGTATACGGACTATGTGCCTGTGCAAATGTGTGTTTTCATGGTAGAAGCCGGAACATACAGAGTTAACTTGCAAATCCTCAAGAAAATAAATTGAAAAGTAAAGTGTTTTACGATTGTGTTTCAGTGCAGCAAGGAGACAGGATATCTAGAGCTAAAAGTTTATTTCTATTGTCTTGAAACAGAAATAATGACTAGGTTTCAAGTGTTAATTATTTTATGACTTCCAGTTCTAGGCAAACTTCTGAGAGATATGTACTTCTCACATAGAGATGTTAAAATTATGTTAGTTTCTGTTAGACTGGGAACTGAAGATAGGTGACAAAGAGTGATGTCATCCTGGCTAACCGAGCAGTAATGTGTATAATTAATTTAAGAACTATCTCAGAGAGTGAGTGTTTGCATTTTGTATTTGTCTTTGGACCTAGAACATCTCACTCATCAGCACTTCTGCCTGTGTCTTGCTAATAGTAAGTAATCAGGATACAACAATCTCTCTTAGATATAGATAGGAATATAGTAAAGATTAGTTTAAATGTTTTCTGTATTTATTTGAGACTGTCCTGCAATGTTGTTTTAAAATATTTCCTTTGATTCTGAACTCTGTAGTCACTGTGCTGAGTTATTGAATATTGTCTTTTTTCTTTTATTATTTATTATTAAATATATTTAAACCTTTTAATTGTGGCTGTTTTGTTTAGAAATATTTAAGCTCTGAGAGTACTTGCATATGTATTTGGTGACACTGTATACTCCTAAAAAGCCTTGGCGTTGGTCACACTTACCATTTGGATAATAGTAACATTATACAGTAAGATTGGTCACCCTTTGGGAAGGGCCTTAAAGTAGCTGATAAAGGGTTTTGGTGGCTTCCCTATTAAATAAACAAAAGTGGAAATGCCGAACGGCCAAATAAACTAAAAGACCATTCCTCAAAATTAATATTGTAGGGGGCTGCACCCCCGACACCCCCTGCTAATTATATATACCAACTCCGAGATCACACTACAGTGAAGAAAGGGCAACATTTCCAGCCTTCACTGTACCGCGATCTTAGAATAGCGATATCGAGGAACAGCCTTTTCATTTATTTGGCCATTCGACATTTCTACTTTTAATTTATTTAATAGGGACCCAATGTGGTGGCAGTGATAACTACCTTATGGTCTGGGCAGAAGGGGGCATTGCGAGTAAACATGTGGCAGCCTTTCCCAGGTGTGTGTTTGTGTATAAATCAAATCTCAAAGTGTGTGTGTGTGTGTGTGTGTGTGTGTGTGTGTGTGTGTGTGTGTGTGTGTGTGTGTCAGCTACTTGGGCAGGGACACGAAGCACTGGTTGGACAGAGTGCTGAGAGGACTTGGCTTGAAACCCTGGCTAAGGACTCAACTCTATAGCTGTGCCAGTGAGGAGTCTTATTGGAGATCTGGAGAGAGAGGGAGAAACCATCCCTAGACTCACTGTGATCTCTGTGTGCTCTTAAGGGAAATTGTACTTTACTGTGTATGTACTTGTCATCTTCTCAATGTGTATGTCCCTCACTGGTGCTAGTGGAGAGGACTGAGGCTCCTTGATTACTGGACATGAGCAGGGGTGTCACGTATTAATTGTTTGGCAGTGGTGGAATAGCCACATCACATATTAATTGGCTGACTGTGGTGAGATAGCTGCATCACATATTAATTGGCTTGTAGTGGTGGTGCTGATATTGAATTCCTGTAGCCTAATGTACAGTGGTCACTGAAGGTGTTTGTACTCTCAATCAGCCATGCAGTGAACATTCAGAGTTCATATCACAATTGTTTTATTTTTTTTTTTGCTTGTTTGTTAGCTTAGTTAGTCAGGGAGAGCAGGCAAGCATGTCAGCAGAGGAGTATGGCAAGCTAATAATGAGCCAGTTGGCTGAGATGTGCCATGGTAAAGGACTGTTGCATGCCAACCTGACTAAAGCAGATATGATTGCAACTTTAGTCACAGCTGCATCACAGAATAGCAACCAGGAGGGCAATCAGACTGGTCGTGGAGATGTACACCTCTCAGAAAATGGACAGCTCAACCTTTCCACAGAGTACGTAAAAATCCATCTGGATTTAAAGAGACTTGAGCTAGAGGCCACGCATATGGAAATAGAAGCAGCAGAGAGACTGGGATATCTTGAGGCTGAGAAAAATGAAAAACTGCAATGGCTGGAAGCTGAGTAGAAGAAGAGGTAGAGGCAACATGAAAAGGAGATGCTGACTCTTGACCAGAGTCATGGAGGTAATGGGGAAGGGAGTAAGTGAACCCCAGAAGCAACAAAGGTCAGTAAATTTCTTCCATAATTTACAGAGGGGGATAATTCTGATAGTTTCATTCATATGTATGAGAGGGTATGTAAACAGTATAATGTTGACCAAGGGCTCTGGGTATGGATCCTGACCCCCTTACTCCATGGTAAAGCTGTCACTGTTATTTCCAAACTGTCTGATACTGACTGTTTAAATTATAATGTTGTAAAGAACTGTTTGCTAGAATGTTTCAAGTTAACACCTGAAGCTTATAGGAAAATGTTTCATGAGCAGAGATGCAAGGCAGATGAAAGTGTGTGTGAATATGTTGCTGAACTAAGCACTTATTTTCATAGGTGGATGAGTGGATGTGAGGTCACTACTTTTGAAGGGCTGGCAGACATTTTGGTGAGGGAACAAGCCCTTAGCATTTTGCCTGAGGACATGAGAATCTGGTTAGCTGATAGACAATGCACTACTGTAGATGAGTTGGGGAAGAAGGGAGACCTATACCTAGCAAGCAGGGCATCATTGCGCAGGAAAGGGACATGAGCTGCTCATGAGTCTAAGGGAACCCATGGTGGGCAGCCCAGACTGCCCCAACAGAGTCTGCCTGCAGCAGAGGAAGCCACTAGTCCAGGCACATGTCCAAGATCTAGGGTTAAATGTGTTAAATGCAAGCAGTGGGGCCATATAACATATAGATGTCCATGAAGGCAAGGTGGGGAAGAAAAGAGCCAGTAAGTGGAAATGACAAAATGCCAGCAGTAAGTTGTCTCAAGACAACCAGGGTTCCAAACCACCACAAGAGGTTATGTCCTATCTTAGTGAATGGGAAAAAGGTCATGGCTAAGAGAAACACAGCCTCTGACCTAACCATTGTGAAGCCTGCAATGGTTACAGAGGAGCACTACTTGCTTGGGTAGTCTACTCCAGTCAGAGATTTAGGATGTACCCCATTCCAAATACCTTTGGCTAGGGTTCACCTTCTAGGAGGGTGAAAAAGGAAGTCAGCAAGTAGGTGTGTTTGAGGATATCCCTGCAGATGTCCTGATAGGGAATGGTTTTGATAATGTTGTACCATGTGTGCATACAGATGCACGCAGTCAGGCTTGGAGACAAGCATGTGGGTCTGGTAGCCTGGGGGGAGACCTAGACAGACCGTGCATTTGCAGCCAGGACTGGTGAGGTGGTTACTTCAGAGAGGGTGCTACCCTGTATCAGTGAGACTAAAGGTGAGCCACAGCTGCTTGTGGATACTGATATGTTCCCTTGGACAGAGTGACTGCAAGGGCAGAGGTGAGTAGTAGTACCCAGGCTGACAGTGAGGCACCGCTATCAGAGAATACCAGAATTCCTGTGGAAGGGGAGCTGGGAAGGGTTACAAAGAAAGAGTTGAGACTGGCTCAGCTCTCAGACCCCACATTATAAGGCCTGAGAGAGGTAGCTTATGAGGCACCTGATTCTCGAGGGAAGGGGCAATCTGTATACTGGGACAAAGGGTTACTGTATAGAGAGTGGACCCTTGAGGGAAAGCTAGAGGGTGAGAGAATACAGCAGTTGGTAGTGCCCAATGCCTACCATCTGACACTTTTAGCCATAGCCCATAGTATTCCCTTTGTAGATCATATGGACATAAAACATACAAGGAGACGTATTATGCAAAACTTTTATTGGCCTGGGATTTCTAGAGATGTAACAGGACACTGCAGGACCTGTGAGCAGAGTCAAAAGGTAGGCAAGACAGGAGACAAGGTGAAAGCTCCTTTGATGCTTTTGCCTGTGACTGAAGAGGCATTTCAGAGGGTAGTTATGGGTCTTGCGGGACATCTGAGTACCCCAAGTTCCACAGGGAAGAAGTATATCCCAGTGGTAGTAGATTATGCTACTAGATACACTGAGGCAGTGGCTTGTCCTCCACTGAGGCAGAAAAGGTGGCAAATGCTTTGTTAGAGATTTTCAGCAGGGTAGGTTTCCCAAAAGAAATACTGACTGACAGAGGTGCGAATTTCATGTCAGACCTGCTGGCTTGTCTGTGGAAGTACTGTGGGGTGAAGCATCTAAGGCCCACCCCCCTACCATCCACAGACTAGTTGTCTTGTTGAGAGGTTAAGTTCTACACTCAAGATGATGCTATGGGCATTTGCAGACCAGTTTACGAGGGGGTGGGACAAATATTTGTTCCATCTGTTGTTTGCTTACAGAAAGGTTCCCCAGAAATCCGCAGGTTTTTCACCCTTCGAGTTGCTGTATGGACATAGGGTGAGGGTACCTCTAGATTTGATTCAAGATGAGTGGGAGGGTGAGTGCGAATCCCACAAAGAGTCTGTTGTGGTGTATGTCCTAAACTTCAGGACAAGGCTCAGGGAACTCATGGGCTTGGCTCAGGAGAACCTGGTAGAAGCCCAACAGCAGAAAACGGTCTGGAATGACAGGAATGCTCGAGCTACAGAGTATGCTGTAGGGCAGCAGATAATGGTTCTCATTCCTGTCAGACACAACAAGCTACAGGCAGCTTGGGAGGGACCCTACAAGGTGGTAAGGAAAGTCAGTTAACTACATGGCAGAACTGTTAGGCAGGAGGCAGGGGCACAAATTGTACCATGTTAACATGATGAAACCTTACCATGATAGGATGGGGTAGCCATGTCCCAGCAGCTATCCCCTACCCAGGTTTGGGAAATTTGAGCAGTGTTACAGGAGTTTGGGGACATGTTCACTGGGAAACCAGGGTGCACCCACCTGCTGCAGCACCATGTAGATACAGGACCCCAAAGGCAAATTAAGCAGGCCCCTTACAGGGTGCCTGAGAGAGTCAAACAGACTCTGAGGGACGAGATACAGGAAATGTTGGAACTAGGAGTAATTTAGGAGTCCAGCAGTCCTTGGGCCTCCCCAGTGGTGCTGGTACAAAAGAAGGATGGCAGCACCAGGTTCTGTGTGGACTACAGGAAATTAAATAGTCACACAGAGTCAGATGCTTACCCCATGTCTAGGACATATGAAGCCCTAGAGCTGCTGGGTGGGGCTAAGTATTTTACCACCACTGATCTTACCAAGGGTTACAGGCAGGTGCCCTTGACTCCCAGTGCTAGAGAGAGGTCAGCCTTTGTGACTACTTTTGGCTTGTATGAGTTCACAAAGATGCCTTCTGGGATGAAAAATGCCCCAGCGACTTTCCAGAGGCTGGTAGATCATATCCTAGCAGGAGATTTTGCCCTTGCTTACCTAGATGATATTGCCATCTACAGCCATTCCTGGTAAGACCACATTCAGCATGTCAGGGAGGTGCTGGGCAGACTACAGAGGGCAGGGGTGACCATTAAGCCAAGCAAGTGTCAGGTGAGTATGGCAGAGGTCCCCTACCTGGGCTAGAGTGGGGAGTGGTAAGATCAGGCAAGAACCTGCCAAAGTGGAAACCATTCAGGCATGGCCTGCCCTGTTACCAAAAAGCAGATGACAGCATTTTTAGGGACAGCAGGGTACTACAGAAAGTTCGTCCCCAGTTATAGTACCATAGTTGCTCCCCTCACAGACCTGACAAGGGAAAACAGGCCAGATAAGACAGTGTGGACCCCAGCATGTGAGCAGGCATTTCAGAAGCTTAAATGAGCTTTGGGAGGGCCCCCTGTGTTAGCCAATCCAGATTACAGCAAATAATTTTTTGTGCAGGTGGATGCTTCAAACCATGGGGTGGGAGCTGTACTTAGCCAGGTTTCTTCAGAGGGAGAAGAGAACCAAGGGGTTTATCTCAGTCATTGGCTCCAACCCAGGGAGAAATGTTGTGCAACTGCAGAAAAGGAATGCTTAGCTATTGTGTTGGCACTGCAGAGCCTTTAGCCTTATCTGTATGGAAGCAAATTCACTGTAGTTACAGACTACAATCCCTTAACATGGCTACATCGAGTCAGTCAACAAAATGCCAAGTTTCTAAGGTGGAGCCTAGGGTTGCAAGCATATGATATGACAGTGCAGCACCACAGTGGGGTTGGCAATGCTAACGCAGATGGGGTCTCAAGACAGGGAATGGGGTAGGGTATTCCCATATAGGCTCAACACTCTCAAGCAATGTTTCTCAAGGGTCACTTGAAAAACTAGCATGAGTTTTTTATTTTTTGGGGGGGGGGAGATTGTGAGGCTGCCAGCCCAGCTGTCTGGAATTTTGTAAATAATCATATATTTGTGAATATTAATATGATCCATAGGCTTGTCTTGCATATGTAAGAGAGCTATATGTTATGTGTATATTACACTACTGGTGCAGAAGTGTGTGTTGAACTGTATGTTATGTACTGAGCTTCAAGAATGTAACTACAGTGTATCCTACTGGAAAAGTACAGAAATGTATATGGACTATGTGCCTGCACAAATGTGTGTTTTCATGGTAGAAGCTGGAACATGCAGAGTTAACTTGCAAATCCTCAAGAAAATAAGTTGAAAAGTATAAGTGTTTTACAATTGTATTTCAGTGCAGCAAGAAGACAGGACGTCTAAAGCTAAAGGTTTCTTTCTATTGTCTTGAAACAGAAATAATTACTAGGTTTCAAATGTAAAAGAGTTAATTGTTTTATGACTTCCAGTTCTACGCAAACTTCTGAGAGATATGTACTTCTCACATAGAGATGTTATAAATTATGTTAGTTGCTGTTAGCCTGGGAACTGAAGGCAGATGACAAAGAGTGATGTAATCCTGGCTAACCCAGCAGTAATATGTATTCTTAATTTAAGAACTATTTCAGAGAGTGAGTGTGAGCATTTTGTAGGGCAGCCACAGTGGTGCAGCGGTAAGCATTGCCACCTCACAGCAAGAGGTTCTTTGGTTCGATTCTCTGCTGGGGTGCCTTCTGTGTGGAGTCTGCATGTCCTCCCTGTGGTTGCCTGGGTTTCCTCCGGGTGATCCAGTTTCATCCCAAAGACATGCTGTAGATGGATTGGACACTCTAAATTGGCCCTAGGTATGATTGTGTGCATGTGTGTGCCTTCTGTGGAAGGTTGGGCATTGGGCTGGCAACTTGACACTGTAAAAACTCCATGCCAATCATGAGCGGACAGGTGATCTGCTGTGGCAACCCCCTAACCGGGAAAAGCCAGAAGAAGAAGTGTGAGCATTTTGTATTTGTCTTTGGACCTAGAATCATCCCACACATCATCACTTCTGCCTGCATCTTGCTAATAGTAAGTAATCAGGGTACAGTAATCTCTCTTAGATATAAATAGGAATATAGTAAAGATTAGTTTATGTGTTTTCTGTATTTATTTGAGACTGTCCTGCAATGTTGTTTTAAAATATTTCCTGTGATTCTGAGCTCTGTATTCACTGTGCTGAGTTATTGAATATTGTCTTGTTCTTTTATTATTTATTATTAAATATATTTAAACCTTTTAATTGTGGCTGGTTTGTTTAGAAATATTTAAGCTCATAGAGTACTTGCATACGTATTCGTTGACACTGTATAGGCCACTCCTAAATAGCTTTGGCCTTGGTCACACTAACCATTTGGATAATAGTAACATTACACAGTAAGGTTGGTCACCCTTTGGGAAGGGCCTTAAAGTAACTGATAAGGGGTTCTGGAAGCAGTGATAACTACCTTATGGTCTGGGCAGAAGGAGGCATAGCTAACAAACCTGTGCCAGCCTTTGCAAGGTGTGTGTTTGTGTATAAATCAAATCTCAAAGTGTGTGTGTGTGTGTGTGTGTGTGTGTGTGTGTGTGTGTGTGTGTGTGTGTGTGTGTGCACGAGAGCTATTTGGGCAGGGATATGAAGCACTGGTTGGACAGAGAGAGTGCTGGGAGGACTTGGCTTGGAACCCTGGCTAAGTACTCAGTTACCCTATTGCTGTGCCAGTGGGGAGTCTTACTGGGGATCTGGAGAGAGAGGGAGAAACCAGCCCCAGACTGACTATGATCTCTGTGTGCTCTTAAGGGAAATTGTACTTTACTGTGTATGAACTTGTCATCCTCCCAATGTGTACGTCCCTCACTGGTGCTAGTGGTGAGGATTGAGGCTCCTTGATTACTGGGTCAGTGCAGGGGCATCACATGGTTGTATCTGATAACAGTCCACAATATGCAAGTTTGGAATTCAGGATGGTTTTATTGCACTGAGAATTTCATTATGTGATTGTTTAGTCCTAACGTCATACCATTAAAATGTGAAGTCAAAAGGACTGTATAGAGTGTCACATTTTCACAAAGATGTTACATGCCATTCATAGTGACTTAACATTGACATGCACTTAGTTTTAATGGAATACAGGAGAATTCTTCTACAAGGTGGGTCTAGGGTTGCCAGGTTTCTTTGCGGCTAAAACTGGACTAAAGTCATGCCCCTCGCATCACACATAACTCCACCCATTCCCACCCCCTCTCCCGCCCACGCCCCACCTATTTTGTGACATCACAGTGACATCAGCTGATGGGACCACCCACTTTGATGACTTAAGCCATACTTAAAGGGGAGAAAAGAACACAGGCGGCACTAATTGCACTGCTAGGCTGCTGCAGATGTAAGTACCAGTATTGATGAAAAGTGTCAATATGGTGCATTTTTCTCCAGTTATTTATTTTCTATGTTCCTAAACCTAATTATGGATGATCCATGGAGATAAAAGGTCAAGAGCTAGCAGCCTGTGCACATGGTGGTAAATCTGATTAAAAAAATCCAAAAAAATGTAAGCAGTTATCTTTGCTATTAAAAAATTGTAAGTTTTGATTTACCCCATAAGATCATTTAAGTCAATAACATCACTTTACTGCTCATTCAGAAATGATGATCTTAACATTCCCTTGCATTTTGAAAGTTCTGTCAAATACTGTTTGTACTGGGGCGTGGGACAGGTACTCAGTTGTTAAGATGTAACATATTTTCCGTTTCATACTTCGGATTAGGAAGTTTCAGTCCTTGGCTGCGCCTGTATCAGGTGGGGGTCAACTGAGCTAAGTGTTACTGCCCCTAGTGTGATATTTCAGATGCTAGTACTTAAGATCTTGTACTGGGTCTGACTGACCTCCCACTCTTTTTCTTTACATGTCACATATGCAAAAAATGGGATAAAGGGGTTGTGGATGAATGGATTTCTAACAGGTGACATGTTTTATGTTACTTTCAAAGTATACATCATAATCTCAGAAATGCACACATACTTTAAAGAGTTTCATTAATGTTTTTCTATATCACGCCAAAGTTGCGGGTTAAAACAGGTAACTTTCTACAACAATGCGCTCTAATACAAGTTTATGAAGATGCAGACTGGACCGCCGCTATGCAGTTGTAAAATGGCAATAAGACTGAATGAAAGATGACTCAAGCCTCTAGATCTAAGAAAGATGCACGTAGGAAAAGAAATCACATGCAGCTAGCACACTTGCCATTTTCTGAACATGGCAAAGAGATAGTTTTATTTTTCAATGTGGTCCCTTGCGACAGAATCAAGTAAAAGCAAAATAATGTTGGGTAACTGCAAGTGCCCAAAAAGCAAGATGCACAATTTGTTTCATTGAATACGGTTCAACATAGTAGATGAGGATAATACAAATCAGGGCGTGTTAATTGCTAGCAGTATTACACTGCATGGTGAAGTTCTAAAATCAGTCTGAGTGTACTACAATGCAACACTGGGCAATGTTGGCAGAGTGCTTAAGCATTTTAAATCTTGCTATAAGATTTCTTTTGTCACTGCTTGGTAGTTGGTAGGATAATGATAGCTAAAAAAATACAGTTTTCCCACCGTGGAGTACTGCCTTCCAGTGATATCTCTACAATCCGTATAGCAGAAAATAAAATTTGTCCATTTGTATTACATCACTGCCACTTAAGTTAATGTATGTACTGTCTAAACTATGTAGCTACCAGGAATACTGAAGTTAAAAGCATTTCATTGTTGTGTAGTAGCTAGTAGTGTATCGTACCGCTCCCGTTCGAGCTGGATACATTTACTTTCTCCTCTCCTCTGGTGGCACAAAAAAAAAAACGGACTTCATGAGTTTAAATTTTTTAACTGGACAATTTGTCTGAAAACCGGACAGTTCGGTCAAAAACCGGACAGCTGGCAACCCTAGGTGGGTCTCTCACTATCTCAGTTACTAATGGGCACTAAATTCAAAAGTAGAATTCATATATCTATATGATTATTTAAGCTTGAAAACTTGAATAATGTTCAACAGGGACTAAAAAAACAGTCTAGTGAAAAAATACTACAATGATCGGAGGACAAGATGAGTGCCTTCTCATCAAGAGGAGGATGGAGTGAAAATGTTATTTATTTATTTATTTGACATTTGTTTACCGGGAACATCTGAGTGGGCTCCTAGGAAACCATTTTCCACAGAAGCCCGGGAGAAAAGCTTCAAAATATACATAAAAAGTAACAGCAGTCACAGAGAAGATATAATAATGAAATGAAGTATACATAAACTAGACGAGATAAAAGAAAAATGTTGGTTGATTAGTAATGATAAACATTATTTTATTTTATTTTTATTTATTTTATTTTACATTTGTTGACCGGGCTAGTCCAACTGGATATATGTCCATTTTCAGTAGAGGCCCGGGGAGAAAAGCTCCAGTACAGTAACAAATAAAAAGTAAAATAGTGTCTAATAAAAAGTTTACATAGAGAAAAAATATAGTAATACATTTTGGTGCACACTGGTTAGAGTTTACAAAAATATCAAACACACTGGTAAGTAACAAATAACAATCAATGGTTTAAAAAGAAATACTATTTACAAAATTATTAGATATGACATTTATATAAAGTATGACATAGTAGGTTACAAGTAAACAGTGCTACTTACAGATGAAATAAGAACAAGTTATCCAAAGGGGAAAGTAGGGGGAAAATTAGTAGAGTTAATCAGTTAGTCAGGGTTGTTGTAAGGGCATAGCCATTTTGTTCTGAGGAATATTTTCAGTTTTTGTTTGAAGAGGGGTAGAGAAGGAAGAGAAGTTAATTCAGTAGGTAGTAAATTCCAGTTTTTCCCAGTAGTGTTTGAGAACAGAGAGTCACCTGCCAAGTTGTTTGACTTACTAATGTTAGCTAACAGTTTATTAGATGATCGTAAATTAGTAAGATTTTTATAGGGGGTAATGATGTTTGAAAGTGTCGGAGTATTATTTGAGTGGTAGAGGATTTTATGTGCGATGATAAGTTGACTATATTGAAGCAGATTTTGTAGCTCAAGCCATCCTAGTTGTTTTAGATTCTGACAGTGATAGGTTCTATAGGGATTACCAGTGGCAAATCTTGCAATATTGTTATAGGATGTAGCTAGTTTGGGACAATTATGTTTTGACAGATTAGTATAGATTGGTGAGGCATAAAGTAGTGTTGATATAAGATGGGAGTGGGCAATAGTAGATCTTGCTATAGGAGTAAGGAAGGATTTGATTCTATATAGGGAGCCCATTTTTCTGTTGACTGTTTTTATGGTGTTATTAATATGGGAGTCGAAGTTGAGGTTGTTGTCTATAGTGATTCCTAGGAGCTTGGTGGTAGCATCAGGGGCTATGACGGTACCATTGTTAGAAGTAACAGAGAAATCTAAAGGTATATGCTTCCGGGTAGGGGCAAAAAGCAGGAGCTTAGTTTTTTTTGGATTCAGGAGGAGGCATCGTTTTAGGAACCATGATTCAACTATGTTAAACATTTTCTGAGTAAGGGACTGTAGTTCTGATAAAGATTTTCCCGTGCAGATTATTGTGGAATCATCTGCATATTGTATACAGGTTGCAAGAGGAGTAGCTTTACAGAGATCATTAATAAAAATGGAGAATAGTAGAGGACCTAGAATGGAGCCCTGGGGAACACCTAGTGTAACTGGCAGGTGGGATGATAGATTATTTTCCCACATAACAGCTTGCTGTCGGTTGCTTAGGTAGGAGCTGAACCATTGTATAGCTAGAGTATCGAGTGAAAGTAATTTAAGAATGTTTATAAGCATTGTGTGGTATATATATATAAGCATTAGTTAAATATTATAGCTAAAATGTATTATTAGTATGAAAAAAACAGTAAGATAATATAGTTTAATGATACCGTGAGAGGAAAGAAAAAGTGAGATATGATAAGAAAAGGTTGGTAGTAGAAGGGGTAAAGTGTTTAAGGGAGAAGGAATAGTAAAAGAAAGGTAGTTGAAAGGTAGCTAAAGGTATATAAAGTTAAAGTGAGTTAAAATGAGAGGATATAAAATTATGTGGGATTAGAGCAGGTATAGATCCATGCTTTGCTTAAGAATTATTTTAAGGCACATTTAAATGAGGAAAAGTTGGTATTTGCTCTGAATAAAGCAAGACTCCAAAGATAAGCTGACAAAGAAGACTGGTTGTAAAGCAGAATGAACAATCTTAATCATTGTGTTGCTTCTACTAAGGATATGAAGTATCTGAGAAGAAAATGGACTCATTTCTTGACCCTTCATGTTTCCTAAAGACTATGTTAAATACAGAGAGCACATTTCTTTGGTAAATAAAACTCCATACCATATCATCAACAACTACTGTACCTCCTCCATGCTACCTGCAGCCCATGAAGCATATCTAAACAAATTGACTTCCCTTCCTATTAAGCCTAACACTATTCTCATAGGTGACTTTGGCTATCCTCCCCGTTAACTGGGAAATATACACCATCTCAAAGAAATACACACAAGGGTTCTTGCACATCATTAATGACAGCTCCCTAGATACACATGCTGAAGTCCCATATAAGGGTGTTAGCCACTCTGTCTTCAACACTTAACAGTTACCACATTAATGGTCAGATCTGACCATCATTCTGTAACACTCACTATGAGGGTAAAACCTGACATAAAACAAATCCCTTCTGTATTTAGAGAATACTCTGAGGCAAACCTATTCCAGCCAGCTGATGACCTGATAAAATTTAAGCTCTCTTCTCACCTCGATCATCCAGTCTTCCACACTACCATACTTGTGGGTAATTTCTATGCCCACCTCAAAACATACATGAAGGCATCTGCTCAATTAGCAGATAAATACAATGTCAAATTCATGAATAAATCCTTTTGATGGGATCCCAATCTAAACAAACTATAGAATAAGAGGAAGAAACCTACAGCCCATAAAAGCAAACTTAATACACCATTATCTAGAGATGAACTCAAAAAGATCAACAAAGAGCTCAGAAACAAAATGAAATCCTCCAAAAGTAAGTATAAAATGAGAATTGCCACCTCTGCTAAAGACATCCACAAAGTCTTTTTAAGCTATTTTAGAAACCTTATAGGTAATGTCCAGCTATGCTGACAGCTAATACATAATGACAGCAACATTTACTAATCCCCTGAGGACATAACCAGCATAATAGCAGAAGGGTTCATCTCCAACTTGACTCTTCTATCTCCCCCTAACTTACTGCAGCTTATTATTACACCCATGTCATTCTCTATGATCACTCCTTAGCAAGTCCTGAATGCTCTCTCCAAGGCCACAAACATTAGCTCTGTGGATCCTGATTATGTCAAAAAAACCCATAGAGCACTGCTGTTGCTGCCAAACTTTCTTTATTAACACATTATGGTACCTCGACCCCACCGACCTTCAATGAAATTACTTCATACAAATCAGGCAGCATTTTAGACTCCATCACCATACTTAATTCAACCAATAAATTCATTAACCAATTAAAACAAATTAATTAAGTTTTGTTTAAACATACTTCATTATGAAACAGAGATTTATCCCCCCAAAACACTAACACATTACAATTAACAAAAGTGTAAAAGTGAACTATAAACCATATTTTTATATATAAAAATATCTATTAGTGTATTACCCAAGATATACCACATTCATTTATTTAATAATGTCAATATTTCATCATTTAGTTTGCTTGTTTTTAGATTTTACACTATTAAGACATACACATTTTTCAAAAACTCAGTTGCAACTACCCTAAGCCCTATTAAGATGCTATATAACAATTTAAATATTTTCCTTTATAAATATATATATATATCTTTAAACATGTGAATATTATTTTTTCCTTATTATTATCTTTCATCAATTCTTATGTTAAATATTTTTACATTAAATTCTTAGTTATTTAAATATAACAAATAAACACTAAACACCCCACTCTATTTCAAGATTTAGACCTTTCGGGATCCTGATTATGTGCCAGGTTGCCTTCTTGTTAACATCAGACACTGTCTGGTAGATTTGCTATTAATCCTATTCGACCTCATCCTCTCTACTGTAATCATAACAGAAGAATAGAGAACTATGCTTGTCATCCCTCTGCCCAAGGGAAGGATTCATTACTGATCCAGGAAATTATACATCTATAAGATTCACCAGCCTTATCTGCAAAGGAGTGGAGCTAATCATTAAGGAACTTATTAACAAGAACATAGGCACTTTACAGACCCTGGACCCAAGCCAGTTTGTTCTTTATTTAAAGGCAGATCCTGCCTCCTGAACTATATGGGTTTTTCTCACTGATGCATTATACTCAGGCAGACTGGTTCCCACTGCCGACCTCGATTAGCCATGGACTTTGATACCATCCTACACACTGGCATTATTGATAAGCTAATCAAATGAAACAAAACCCCTGTGTTAATGTCTGAGTAACAAACTGACTAAAAGACAGAACCTAATCTATTTTAGTGGGAGCCATGCTCTGTTTGAAAAGAGACGTTACCAGTGGTGTCCCCCAGGGATTGGCCCTAGGACCAATTTTCTTTGATATTTACTTCTCTGATATCAAGGCATATACAGTCTATGGCTGGCCAGGTTTACAGATGAATGCAAACTCAGAGTTCTTATTAACTCTCCAGCTGACTTACAGATTTTTTTAGGAGAGACTAACGTACACCAGTAAGTGGTCCCTGGACCACGGCCTAAAACTAAATTCCAAGAAATGCAGCATTGTGTCCCTTTAACAAATGGGCATCTATGCAACTAACAGATAGGTGACACCCCTTTGCAAGTTGACTCAATCATTAGGGAACTGGGCACCTTCATTGACATTGAACTATCTTTTGAACTCACTGTATCCACTGCTGTTAGGAAATCCTTTTATCTAGTTAGACTAATCACCACGGTATTTCTTTCAGATCTAGAGATGTTATAATAGAGTATAATGTCCCGTTTGGGACATGTTTATGCAGATGACCTAGTTTGAGAAACTGCAGCATTTTCTCACTAAGAGAATCAAGAGCATTTCTTCTTTGAGCTACCCAGGCCACCTTAAAGTGCTCTCTCTCTTTTCTGTTTCTTACATACTCTTGAGAGATGACCTCTATCTGTCTAATGTCTGTTCTACATTGTCTTGAAGGATCTAGTCCTATGTGACATCCTGTACATCTTATAAACTAACACCATCAACACACACACACACACACACACACACACACACACACACACACACACACACACACACACATATATATATATATATATATATATATATATATATACATACACACACACACACATACATATATATATATATATATATAATATATATATCTGTGTGTATGTATATAATATATATATATATATATATATATATATATATATATATATATATATATGGATCTACTTTAAATAATCAAAGTACCACAATGTTGAATCCAAATACATCCAGGCGACTTTGCCAAAAGACTTACAGAACATTGAATACAGGCTACTGATATGTAGTCAGTAGCAGCAAGGTTAACGTATCTGTAAATATGCACTTTCTTCATGATCTTGGACTTGATATATTTAATTTACAGGTGGGGTGTTGGAGGCGGAGCCCCCATATCGAGAGAGGGTGCAGCGGGGCTTGACCTCCTGCAAATATGGAGAAAATTAGTTATTTTAGCCTGATTGTTTTTAGGAATTGTGTTACTTTAATGTGGTGTAGCATTATGGGTACAAGGAGTACTGGATTTTGAAAATGCAGTGTATGGTGAGTTATTTATTTATGTTGTTAACTGGGAGATTTCTGTTGATGTTTAGTGATAGTTTTTCAGTGTTAGATTGGTCAGTGTTACCCGGGAAGTTGGTTTCGATGTTCCAGGGATTGATGTTCTATAAGTTTGATATAATGAACTTTTGGCAAAGTCGTCTGGATGTACTGGGATTTGACATTGTGGTATTTCGATTATTTAATTATTTGAAGTAGCCCGATATATATAACTCTACCTATGTACTGTTTCATGCTGCCCTGGGTCTAAAGGCACCTCTAGGCTCCCTCCATATTGTGTAACCTAGCTAGATTTTCCCCAAGGATCTTACCTCTTTAACCTACAAATCTACTCTGCACACAGTAAGTTCATCCGGCTTCCCTGCACATAGCCCATAAAATATACCCTGCAACTCTTAATTAATCTCTGCAAGGGGACAATCTATAACTTAAAAATAGCCCATAAATTTGGTGTAAAGCTAAACCAGTAAATACAACCAAAAAGATACATTTGGAGTGAAATTAAACTAGTACAACACAGCCAAAAAGATACAGTTGGTGTAAACAGAAACAAGTGAAAAGATACATTTGGTGTACAAAGAAAAGAAACAAGTAAGTCCACGAATATAATTAAAGTTAGTCTTAGCCCCACTGTGCTCGCCCTCGCTACGCTTGGGCTCACTCCACTCCCTTCCCTGCTCCCTATTCCACCCGCCCCCACTAGTATTACATTTCAACTAAACTTAGTCACTCCTCTCATACTAACAACCAGTCACTGAATCTGCCCCACCACTGTACCAATTTCCTTCTATTCCACTATTCCATATCATGTAAAGCACAGTCTTCCATCTAACTACCTTACAATCACAAACACCTCTCATCATCCACCACACCCACCCCATCCCAAGCAGATTGTTCACTCATGACCAAACCCAACCAAACCATGCCCAAACTACCAAAGCCCACATACATACATCTCTTACTATTGCTCCTAGGTGTATCCACCCTCCCACTGCTAACTTATATCACCAACCACCAAAAACAACTTAATTTTATCCACATAACAAGAAAAACTACTTCCACTAACATTATTACAACACACCCTTTTTCTCAACTAGTCCCATATCACTACCAAACCTTCTTTATTCACCACTATGCACACAGATTACATCCATCATACTACCAGTCCCAAACAACTATAAATAACTTTAAGACCCTAAAGAAGCTACTCAAACCCTATTTTTACCTCAGAACCCAACTCATTAGCTGTGGTGATATACACCCATACCCAGGCCCACAAAATCTAGGAGCCCCAACCCTCAACCTGAATGATACCCTACTCCACTGAGACAAATCCACACTCCTCATTTTAAATTTAAATGCCAGAAGTATACTAAATAAAGTCCATGACCTTCATGCACTACTCTCCTTTTATCAACCTGAGATAGTCATTCTAATAGAGACTTGGCTTAAACCAGGTAACTACAACACTGAAATCACTCTACCAGGTTACAATATAATTTGTAGTGATAGAATAGGTAAAAAACAGGGGGGGGGGGTGTTGCTATAGTGTATAAATCTCACCTCATCCTTGAGAAAGTAGACATAACAACCCTAGACTTCAATAAAGTTGAACTCACTCTAACAAAACTAAAACTTAATGATAGTAAACGCATCAACATCATAGGATGCTACATCTCTCCAGGCAAGAATATCCCCATTATAGAACAACTCCTAGAATGGATATCTAACTCCCTCCCCCAGGAAAGCATAGTATTAGGAGACCTTAACACTGACTGGCAAAACTGTTCCAGTCATAACCCACACTCCCATATTAACCTACATGGCCTAAACCAACTCATCCCTTCCCCCACAAGGACAGACAAGAGAACCAAACACCAATCCACTCTAGACTGGATACTCGTATCCCACCCATCACTGATATCCCTAGCAGGGTGTCTACCAGACACCCTGAATGACCACCAAGCCACATTCTTACTCAGATCAAAATCACCACAACTGACCCAAATATCTACATGCCTAATTAGAAACAAAAAACACTTTAACTGCTCCAACTTTATAAACGACCTAAAAATGTGCAACTGGACCCCCCCTAAAAAACCTACCTCTTGATGAAGCTGTACTATATTTCAATACTACCTTCTTAAACACCCTTAACCATCATGCCCCCTCCAGAACAACAAGAATTAAAACTAAATATGCCCCCTAGTTAACCCCAGACACAAAATCCCTCCCCAAAAAAAGAAACAAGGCCTGGACCAACTACCTCAAGAGTAAATCCCAACTGAACAAACAAATATACGTTGAACTACGTAACAAAGCCAAAAAACTCACCAAAACAGACAAAACATATTACTGCCAAAAGTTACAGGATAAGCACAGGAACAACCCACAAACATTGTGGGCAGCAATTAACTGTATTCTACAACCAGGTAAAACAACTACCCCAACCCAAAAAAATAAATAACAACCAAGAAGACATCCCCACTCAATTTAATAAATACTTTACAGAAACCATCCAGACCCTTACAAATAAACAACCCTATGACAACATCCCCACCCCTGCAAATCCACCCCCACCACCAACTAACAGTTGCCCCAAGTTCAGCTTCTACCCAGAACCAACCAAATCCATTGAAAAACTACTCCGCAAGCTCAAACCAACATCTCTAGCCGCAGATAAATTATCCGCTGAATACCTCCACCTGGCTGCAGAAACCATATCATATCCTGTCTCCATCCTAATTAACAGATCCATCTCCAAGTGTATAGTACCCAAGCTATGGAAAATATCACATATCATCCCTCTACATAAAGGGGGAACCTCCCTGGAACTCAATAACTACTGCTCTATAGCCATACTGCCCCCTTTATTTAAACTTTTAGAGAGGGTAATATACAAGCAACTAATGAAATATCTCCTAGAAAATAATCTAATAGCAACACAACAACATGGCTTTAGACCCTTCCGTAGCACCAACACAGCACTAACAGAATTCAACAACATTGTAAATACTCACAGAAACAACAGACTCCTTGTATCTGCCACCTTCCTTGACTTGTCCAAAGCATTCGATATGGTTAACCACAATAAACTCCTTCTTTCACTAGCAACTCTAAATCTTACCACCCCTGCCATCTCCTGGTTCAAAAACTACCTAGAGGGAAGGAAACAAGCTATGTGGCAAAACCAACTCTCCCCCTCCCTACCAGTCTCCCTAGGAGTACCCCAAGGCTCTATCTTGGGGCCACTGCTTTTTACCCTCTTCACCAATCAGCTCCCAAACAGTATTCCTAAAGCCTCAATAGTGCAATATGCAGATGATACCACCCTAATATGTGCAGCCAAATCAATTGACATCCTTCACTCCCTAACACAAGAATGCTTTTCCCTAGCAGAAACTTAGATTACAAACCAGAGGCTCATTCTGAACTCAAGTAAAACAATGCTAGTACTCCTTAGCTTCCACAGAGCCACACCTCCCACTGATTCTTTCTTCATTTCCTCCTTTAAGAAGACCACAATCACCCCCACAAATCATACCAAACTCTTAGGAGTTGAAATAGATAATCACCATAGATTTGACTTACATATTTCTATAACCATAAAAAAGTACATAAAAAACTTGGCCTACTGTATCGCAATAAAAAATTCCTCACTGACCACTCCAAAACTACAATAGCGAGGACTCACCTACTATCCACCCTACTTTATGCCTCCTCCGTGCTTACAAATCTCTGCAAATCTGACCTAAACAAACTTGATAGTTGTTATAATAAGATAGCCAAATTTGCTACAACCTCTCCCATCAGAACACATTACTGTGAATGCCTAAAAAAGCTCAATTGGCTAGAACTAACACTACTCCTTCAACTCAATCAACTATCACTAGCCCACAAAATAATACATAACTCTGAAAACACCCCAGCCCTACAAAATCTTTTGCAACCCTATACAACCGCCAGGCCCTTGAGGTCTAGCACACAAAACCTCCTTAAAGTAACCAAATATAACAATGAAGCTGGTAAGTCTGTCTATAGCCACTGTATAGCAAAAACCTGGAACTCCCTTCCTGCCCACATAACTGACAACAAATCCCCATAACAGTTCAAGAAACTTGTTAAAACTCACTTTTGGAATAATCAACTGTGCTCCTGTATCCCCCCCCCCCCCCCGGCTAATGTCTCATTAGAACACTTTACCTAACTTAAGTAACTCTGCTAAGCCAGCCAATCATAGTACTGTACCCACTTAGGACTGTTAATCTACTGCTCATCCCATCTCTCCAGGAGTTAGGGAAAACTACCCCAGCAATGTTGTGCTTTCCATAAGCAACTAAAGCCAGGAGAAGACATATTGTAAATCAATTTGTTATCCTTCTCAACTAACACCAGGCGAAGACATATAGTAAATCAATTTGTTATCCTACTCAGCTATAGTGAGCATCATCTGCTCTCTTCGAGCCTTATTCTATGTCTCTCTGCTTTTACTCTGATAGTAAATCTATCACTGGAATCCTAAACTTAGGAATATCTTCTAAAATGTAATATTATATTGTAGAGAACGAATGTATCCTATCTGTTAGTTAATATGTATGTCAAAGTCTCTTCTATGGAAATTATATGTCAAAAGTCTGTCCTTAAAACTATGTTTTGTAAAAAATTGTTCTCTTGGAGCTTTTCTCCCCGGGCCTCCACTGAAAATGGACTTGTAATCCAGTTGGACTCTCCCAGTCAACAAATGTAAAATAAATTAAATAAAAAAAAAAATATATATATATATAGATATATATATATATATATATATATATATATATATATATAGTTTACAATCAAAATTTCAAAAACATTTTTGCGAGTAATTACTTACTCGAAAACATTATCAAAATTAACAATAGCAACCAATCAAAATAATGAAACAAAAAAAAGTGTCAACAATTCAAAATCGAATTGTTGACATTTTTCAAACTTACCTTGGCATCCAGTGACATTCAACACATGTTTTGCAGGGGGGCAAGCCCCCTACACCCCCTCACATCCCCTACTACTTATATATTACAACTCTGAGATCAGACTACAGTGAGGAAAAGGGCAAAGTTCCCAATCCCCACCATAGCATGATCTCCAATCAATATGTCGATCTCACAACAGTGAATGCACACTAGCATTCACTGTTGTGGGTTCAACATTTTTGAATCACTGTTACAAAACTTTGATAAACTGACTTTCAACAATCAAAGTTCACATAACGGCATTTGAAATTTTGATAGTAAGCCTATATACATTTATATATATATATATATATATATATATATATATATATATATATACATATAAATATATATATATATATATATATATATATATATATATATATATATATATATATATCACAAAATCGAACTTCCAAAATGTCGAACACCATAAGTTCGAACTTGGAAGATCGAATTCGGATAACATCGACACTTCAGAACAGCAAATTTTTTTCCCCAGGGAAAAAATTCGCTGTTCCGAAAAACACACAAATAACACAATCACACCAAACACCTTCAAAACCTACACTAAACCTAACATACACCACTATCTATGCACTAACCTTAACCCAGCCCTAACCCTAAAGTCCGTCACTACCGCACACTTACCTGATCTGCACCCTAACCCTAAAGTCCGTCACTACCGCACACTTACCTGATCCGCGCCCTAGCCCTAAAGTCCGTCACTACCGCACACTTACCTGACCCGCGCCCTAGCCCTAAAGTCCGTCACTATCGCACACTTACCTGACCCGCGCCCTAACCCCAAAGTCCGTCATTACCCGTTTGTACACTTACCATGGCCCGGTCCGAAAATACAGAAGCCACAGAAATGGCCAACTGAATTCTTTCCCTGGGAAAGAATTTGGGTTTCCGTGGCTTCGACGTTCTCAACTTTTGACTTACCAGGTTTGGCCTTCCGGTATTCGAAGTTCACAACATTCGATTTTGTGATATAGACCCATATATATATATATATATATATATATATATATATATATATACATACATACATACACGCATGCATACATAGATATAACTACAAACACAAGCACACACATAAGCCATAAGAACAGTTGTCATTGGTAATTTGCTGATACCAGTCTATGTTAAATTATTGAACTATCAGGATGTTAGTAACATTTTGGGAGCAGCTAAAAAAAGAAAAAGTGTTTTGGAAATTAAACAAACTTAACTTTGCCCAAGATCTAACTCATCAAATAAAAATGGATAGACAGAAGCTTTTCCCTTACTGCTCCTTTCTAATTTAAAAAAAAAAATAACTTCCAAATGCAATACTCCACTGTCTTGGTCTTCACTTTCCAAAGTAATCAATATACAATGCATTCACTAGAAGAAGCTAAATCAGTGTTTTTAAATGTACTGAATTTTAAACCAGCTTGATCTTCATTATTATCACCTGGAGGCTCATTGATGAAGTGGTCATTTGGTGAATAAATGAAACCAATGACTTTGTCACGTTTTCTTTGATTTAAATGCTCATTGTTTCACTGGATAGGTTGAGTTTGTGTGAAATGGCTGGGCCACCATTATTGGGGACATTCAGGTAGCATTACGTGTATTTCTTTACTTATGCTGTCACAAGGGACCAAAATACTTATGCACTTCTGGTTCAGCAATTACTATCATAACTCTTTGCCTGTCTTATTTCTACATGGGAAATTTCTATGGATTGGGTGGACCTGACAGTAACTAGCTTTTCAAAAAGGAAAGAAAATTAAATTATTTTAATTATTTCATTTCTGCTTCAATATTTAAGTTGCGCTTAGTGACCTGTGTGGTAATACTATTTTGTCCTTTTCTGCTCTGTTCCTTCTGTTTGCATTTTTCAGTTTATTCTAGGACCTGAGTCTTATATTGTATATGTAGTTGTGGGAAGTCTGTGTTTCTGCATTATTCTGTACTTCTATTTCCGCAAATAGAATTACTTTTAAAAATATCCTTTTGTATTTTAAACCCTGCTGGCTCATAGTTTTGTAGTTTAATTCAGAGTTGTGGCAGTGCTGTGTACTCCTACCAGATTTTGAGCCTTGGTCATTTATTGTTGCATTTTTCCATAAACAGTGTTATTGGCAAATGTCTGTATAATTTGGTACCTTAAGCTGAAGTAACAGGTCAGTTGTCTGAGAATTATCTCGGATTCATTTTGTGCTTCAGTGTTTTTATATTCTGCTTATCATTCACCTTCTTAAAGTTGCATTCTGTGTCTGTCCCATCCCCCACTAGCACAGTAAGTTAAAGTTTCTGAAACAGCTCCAATATTGCCTTTCTTTGATTGAAGGGCTCTCTAGCTAGCTTCCTATTTCCAGCTCACAGAAACTCCCACCCAGTTTCTTTTATCCAATATTTGGAGAGGTGTGGAAGTATGAGTAACTAACTTTTGAAACAAAAGGAAAGAAAAGACACTTAAATTGTATTAATTATTTAACTTCTGCTTAAATATTTGAGATGCACTTAGTGACCTATGTGGGGGAATACTGCTTTTGACTTTTCTGCTCCATTCCATCTGTTTGCATTTTTTAAGTTTGTTGTAGGACCTGAGTATTGTATTTTATTTATTAGTTGTGGGAAGACTGTGTTTCTGTGTTATTCTGTACTTACTTGTAAAAGCTATCCATTTGTATTTTAAACCCTGCTGGCCCATATTCTTGCAATTGAATTCACAGCTGTTACAGAACTGCATATTCTTTGCAGAGTTTGAACCTTAATCATTTATTATTGCATTTTTCTGTAAACAGTATTATTAGTGAATTTCTGCATACTTTCATGCCTTAAACTGTAGTAGAAGGTCAATAGTGACTGGATTGTCTCTGGTTCAGTTTGTGCATCAGTGCTTTTGTATTCTACTTATCTTGTTTCTGCTTAAAGTTTCATTTTGTGTCTGCCCTGTCCACCACTAGCACATTAAGCTAAAGTTTCTGAAGAAGCGTCAATGTTGCCTTTATTTGATTGGATTGCTCTCTAGCTAGCCTCCTATTTCCAGCCCGAACTTCCACCAGCCAGTGTCTTTTATCCAGGACTTGAAAAGGAGTGGAACTGTGAGTAACTTGCTTTCCAAAAAAAGTCAAGAGGATTAAATTGTTTTAATTATTTCATTTCTGCTTAAATATTTGAGTTACACTTAGTGATCTGTGTGTAATACTACTTTGTACTTTTCTGTTCTGTCCTATCCATTTGCATTTTTAAGTTTGTTCTGGGACCTTAGCCTTGTATTTTAATTATTAGTTGTGGGAAGATTGTTTTTCTGTGTTATTGTGCACTTTTATTTCCACAAGTAGAATTACTTGTAAAATATATATTTTTGTATTTTAAATCCTGCTGGCACATAGTCTTGTAGTTGAATTCACAGTTGTGTCAGAACTGTGTAGTCCTGCTAGATTTTGAGCCTTAGTCATTTATTATTGCATTTTTCCATAAATAATGTTACTTGTAAATGTCTGCCTAGTCTGGTGCCTTAAACTGAAGTAAAATGTCAATAGCGAGGGAACCGTCTCTACTTCAGTTTGTGCTTTAGTGCTTTTATATTCTGCTTATCATTTACCTGGTTAAAGTTGCATTCTGTTGCTGCCCTATCTCCCACTAAGACATTAAGCTAAAGTTTCTGAAACAGCTCCAATATTTCTTTTATTTGATTGGATTGTCTTCTAGCTAGTCTCTTATTTCTAGCACAGAGCTACCCCCCCCCCCCCACACACACACCAAGAGTATTTTATCTAAGACTTGGAGAGGTGTGGAACTCTGAGTAACTAGCTATAAAAAAGGAAAGAGAAGTAAATGATTTTAATTATTTAATTTATTTTTAAATATTTGAGTTGTACTTACCCGTATAGTAATACTAATTTGTACTTTACTGTCTCTTCCATGTGTTTGCATTTTTAAGTTTGTTGGAGGACCTTAATCTTACATTTTTATTAACAGTTGTGGGAAGACTGTGTTTCTGTGTTATTTTGCACTTCTATTTCCTTAGGTAGAATTACTTGTAAAAGTTATCCATTAGTATTTTACACCCTGCTGGCACATAATCTTGTAGTTTAATTCATAGCTGCTGCAGAACTGTGTACTCCTTCCAGATTTTGAGTCCAAGTAATTTATTATTGCATTTTTTCAATAAACAGTGTTACGTTCTGGTAAATTGCTGCATGGTATAGTGCCTTAAACTGTAGTGGAAGTTCAATAGTGAAAGAATCGTCTTTGCTCCAGTTTGTGCTTCAATGGTTTTATATTCTACTTATCTTTTACCTGCTTAAAGTTGCATTCTGTGTTTGTCTCATTCCCCACTAACACATTAAGCTAAACTTTCTGAATGAGCTCCAAGCATGCATTTATTTGATTAGATCACTCTCTAGCTAGCCTCCTGTTTCCAGCACAGAGCTACCCCCACTCAGATCTAAGAATTAGAGAGGTAAGAAATTATGAGTAACTGTCTGGTGGACCTCAGCCATAAACAAATTGTATAACAAAAGAAGGAAGCTACTGCACGTCAGAGCGAAATCCCATGAAGGGAAGACATCTCTGATCAACATTAGCAGAAAACTACGTTCTCTCATAAAAACATCCAAGGCAAACTTTGAGAGAAAACTCGCTAAGGACACTAAAGATAACCACAAAGCCTTCTTCAGCTATGTTAGAAACCTGGGCGGAAACCCTCAGATATGCTCAGAGTTGGTTCACAACAACATAAAATACACTGAATCCACAGATATTGCTAACATTCTGGCTGACAGGTTCAGTGCAAATTTCTCCCCTCCTTCACCCCCAAAAGAAGAAATACTTATCCCAGCTGAATGTATTCTCCCTGTCATCTCAGATGTCCAAGTGAGAACCGCCCTAAACAAAGCAAAAAACACAGCATCAATGGGACCTGACGGTATCTCGGGGTGCGTGTTACGTGAACTCCAAGAGGAGCTAAACCCACACATAAAAATGCTATTTAACCTTAGCCTTACTTCGGGATATGTACCTGAACACTGGCGTACAGCAACAGTGGTCCCACTCCACAAGGGGGGTGCCTCTACAGACCCTGGAAACTACCACCCCATAAGCTTAACTAGCCTGGTCTGCAAAGCTATAGAAAGAATCATTATGGAACTCATAAACAGAGACATAGGGGACCTACAGACACTTGACCCCACCAAGTTCGGCTTTGTAAAGGGCAGATCCTGCCTTTTAAACCTGGTTGACTTTTTCAAAACAGTCACTAGAGCCATTGATGAGGGCAAAGTAGTCCATACAGCATACCTGGACTTGGCTAAGGCCTTCGACACAATACCCCACTCAGGCATCATAGATAAGCTAAACAGCTTAAAAGTAAACCCTTATGTCACTAGATGGGTTGCAAACTGGCTAAAGGACAGAACCCATAAAGTTAAAATCGCTGGAGCAATGTCAGACTCAAAGCCAGTCACAAGTGGTGTCCCACAGGGATCTGTCCTGGGACCCCTCTTGTTCGGCATTTATTTCTCAGATGTTAAGCAAACATGGGAGGGCTGTGGCTGACAAAGTTTGCAGATGACTGCAAACTAGGCGCCATAGTCGATACACCAGCAGACACACACATCCTACAAAAAGGCCTCACTGAAACGGACAACTGGTGCCGTAGTCACGGCCTTAAACTAAATGCCAAAAAATGTATAGTCATCCCTTTTGGAAAAAACAAAGTACCCACAAATTATCACATAGACAGCAACCCACTGAGTACGGAAAAAGTTATCAGAGACCTAGGGACCCAAGTAGACAGCGACCTCTCATTTGACACCCATGTTGCTAAAGTGGTTAGAAAAACATTCTACTTTGCATACCTCATCATGAAGGGATTCACATCCAGATCCAAGGATGTCATTGTACCCCTATATTCCTCCCTCATCAGACCCATGATTGAGTACAATGCCCCATTTGGTATGTACCTCACCCGGCATTTGCAACAGCTGGAGAGACCACAAAAGTACCTCACCAAAAGGATCAAGGGTCTCCAACATATGTCTTATTTTATTTATTTATTTTTATTTTATTTTACATTTGTTAACCGGGAAATTCTGACTGGACCAGGTCCATTTTCAGCGGAGGCCAGGGGAGAAAAGCTCCAACATCAAGTTATACAAATACAGTACATCCAGCATAATACACAAAACAGGTTACATCATGTATGCTGAGCATAGTAATATAATAAGAATTAATAAAAACACTCCAGGTAAAAGATATAGAACATGGGTAAAAAGACAATGTCAGTCATACTTTGGTAAGAAAATATATCAAGTAAGATTCTACAGTTAAAAGTACCCTTTCAGATGACCAAGCCTACAGGGCATCAGAGCTCCAGCATGTGATCAGAGAGGAATTTGGGGAGTTAATAGTAGTATGGGTAGGGTTATGTGATACAAGGGCATAACCATGTACTAAGAAGGTGCGATTTGAGGGAGTTTTTGAATATGGATGTGGAGGGGGCAGTGGACACAGATAGGGGAAGAGAGTTCCAATTTCTGGCAATGGTGTGGGAGTAGAGCGCTTTCCCTGCATTATTGTTAGCCTTGGTGATGGAGAGGAGAGATTTTTCACTGGACCTTAGGTATCGGTTTGTAGTATAGATAGTAAGTAGGTTGGATAATGAGGGGTTTTTTCCAGGATATTTGAGAATATTGTAGGCTGTGCCCAACTGGTGATAGTTAAGTAGCTGTGGTAGCTCAAGCCATTTTAGTTCTTTTAGTGCAGCACAGTGATGGGTTCTATAGGTTGAGTTAGTAGCAAACTTGGCTATTTTATTGTAGCATGATTCTAGTTTGTCTAGGTCACATTGTCTGATTTGGGTAAAGATTGGTGCTGCGTATAATAGAGTTGAGAGGAGGTGGCTTTGTGCAAGAGTGACTCTTGCTTTTTGTGAGAGAAAGGACTTATGCCTGTATAGGGAGCCTAGTTTTTTGTGTACTAGTTTTATGGTATGTGAGATGTGAACATCAAAGTGGAGATTATTGTCTATTTCAATGCCCAGAAGTTTGGTGTGGTTAGAAGGGAAGATGGTGGTGCCGTCATTAGAGGTTATGGTAAAGGAGATTTAGAGGTTAGAGGTTATGGTATTCTGACAGACTAAAGAAATTTCAGCTCTATTCAGTAGCATACCGCCTGCTCAGAGGTGATCTCTGCCTGACGTACAAGGCCATGTCCAATCAGGACCTGATGGACATGCTCCACCTCAAAAAATCCAAATCCATCAGGACCATGAGAGCTAAAGACTTAAACCTCGGCACAAGTATGAATAGGACATGCTGGAGGGATAGATTCATAACCCAGAGGCTTCCCATGCTTTGGAACAAGATCCCAGTTCGTATTAGGCAGAGCCCCTCACTGACTCTCTTCAAGAGAAATCTTGATGAGTGGATGGGAGATCGTAAGTTTACCCCAGGGGTCACATCTGTGTCACTGCTAGACAGGGGCACAGTAAACTAATTCTATTATATAAGGGGACCTTCATTGTGTCACTACTAGACAGAGGCACAGTATTCTAGATTTATTCTGTACATTTTTGTACCATTTCATGGGGTGGCAAAAGCCGCATCACTATGGCTAGGCTTACAAATGCCCCAGGGCAGATAGCCTAGTACTATACTATGAAACTATATTTTCAAGAAAAAAAGAAAATTAAATTATTTTAGTTATTTAGTTTCTGCTTAAATATTTGAATTGTACTTAGTTAACTGTTTGGAAATACTACCATGTACTTTTCTGCTCTGTTCCATCCGTTTGCATTTTTTCATTTGTTCTGTGACCTTAGTCTTGTATTTTATTTTAGCAGCTGATGGAAGATTATGTTTTTGTATTATTCTGCACTTATGTTTACACTGGTAGAATTACTTGTAAAAGCTAACAATCCTGTTGGCCCCTAGTGTTACAATTTAATTTACAGCTGTGTCAGAATTATGCACTCCTTCCAGATGTTGAGCCTTAGTAATTTATTATTGCATTTTTTCCATAAACAGTGTTAATAATACATTTCTTCATGGTCTGGTGCCTTAAAATGAAGTAGTAGTTCAACAGTGAAAACAATTGTCTCTGCTTCAGTTTATGCTTCAGTGCTTTTATGTTCTGCTGATCTTTTACCTGCTTAAAATTGCACTCTGCGTCTGCTATTCCCCACTAATGCATTAAGCTAAAATTTCTGAAAGAGCTCCAGTATTGCATTTATTTATTTGTATGCCTCTCTAGCTAGCTTGCCTGTTCTTCCCAACCCTCCCCACCATTTTACTGTTGTTGTTGTTTTACAATAAGACTATCTGTGGCCTACACCCCTTATGATAATGTGATTTACAAAGTCACTGCCTCCCCTCTTTCATTACTATTGACGGTTGTATAAGCTATTTATGTGCTCTTCCCACTCTTTATTTTCCATATTTCCATGATACTGAGTGCCCACCCAGCAAGTCAGTATTGCTCTTGAATAAACCTCCTTTACTACATATTGTCTCTTGATCAATTGACAGGAGCCTTGCAAAGCTTGGAGTCCTAGTCTGCATTCCAGAAGTGTTTTACTTGTATTCTATGCCATCCAGCCAAAGTTCAGTAGCATTGATTGCAAATCATACTTACATTATTTTGAGTGATCACTACTGTTTCCGGCTGTTATGTGCGTCTTTCACTGATTTTTTTTTTTGTAAAACAAGTGCTCTTCCTGTCACTGTTACTGCTGTAAGACTGTCTTTAAATTGCCTTTTGCAAGGAATTTCCAACTAGTTGTTTATGTGTTTTTTGGTAGCATTCTTCTTGTGGCAGGAGGTGTTTGCCTGGCCTGAGTTTCGAAATACACAAATGGACTCATAGAGTAGTCATGTTCTTGGTCAGAGGACAGATTAGTTAGTTTTCTGTTGTTTATGTGCTGCTGTGAATTTTGAATGTTTGTTTGTGGTAGCAATGCCCATACAGTAATAAACACCTAGAAAGAACGGTTCATAAAACTGTACTCTGTAAAGCAGCAAAAATAGTGCAAATAGCTTGCTTGCCAACAAGCTTAGAGAAGCTAGTTGAGAGTCATGTGGCAGTGACAATACCTACAGATTTAGTTGAATGCAGTATTGTGTGTACATTAAAGTTAGCAGAATTTGGCATTGTTTAGCATAATCTGCTCCAATAAAGCATTCTTAATAGCCTTCTAACCCTGATACACCCCCCTTCTTGTAGCATACACAGCAAAGGACTGGACAGTATGCATCAGCAATTTCCTAACTTCTCTGTAATCAGTTTAGTGGATATAGGCATCGTGAGACAATGTAGCAATTGCCTCATGTTTACTGGTAACCACTTAATCTTTAAAGAAACAGATACAGAATGCAAGAAGTGTACTCACACAACACTGAAAGCTAAACTCTGGCATGCAAGTGCACATCAGGTTGTCAAAACCACACACACACACACACACACACACACACACACACACACACACACACACACACACACACACACACACACACACACACACACACAAAACGCCCACCTCACATAATATACAACACACACATAGACTAACATATGCTGAGGCACTTAAAAGCAATCGTCCTAAACAACAAAGATTGCCTGGACAACCCATTGTCAAAGCTATGTCTCAGCAAGCCCACAGGCATTTAGAAAAAACAACACCTAACACCACACATGCTATCACTCTCAGTAGAGTCCCAAACACTAAGCTCTTAAGACAAGCAAACTCACTTCCCAGGACTCTCGTCATAGAGGACTCCAGTGTAAGATATACTGATGCTCCCTCTAATCAGGCTGAACTAGGAGAAGATAAATGTTTGTTGCTTATCTGGAACCAGAATCTGCCAAATCACACATGCACTCAAGTCATTATGCCATAGATACAAGTAAGATTCCATCATAGTGCATGTAGGTATAAATGACCTGAGCTGTACCTCCCTGGAGTACATGAAAAGAGACATTATGGAACTTTCAGATTTGTCTCAGGCTGGTATGAGCCCAGCATTAAGTAGCATATTACCATCATAGAAGATGATGCCACACTATGAGCAAAAAATGATTGATTTCAACAACTGGCTAGCCTTCTGGTGTCATTCTAAATCCAATATTTGTCAGCCTGGGATGACATAGTCAACACACCACATTGTTCTGCCAAGGATGATCTTCCCCTAGGCTTTCAAATACTGGCTAAAACTTTTCCAACCCCATAGTGCCTTTTTCAGACATTGACAAACTAATAAACCTACCAACATAGCAAAATCAACTCATCTGAGCCTTAAGGTATTACTGCTCAATGCTGGGAGCCTAAACAAACTCTCACACTCAAGAATATAGACATATGTGCAGTCACCGAGACATGGTTTAAAGTAGTAGTAGACAGTACCCTGGCAGGGCAAGGTTTCAGTGCTGCTTCCATGCGTTTAAACCAGTAGGTGCACAGGCAAAGGCTAAAGTAGAAGTGTCTCAAAATAAATAAATAAATAACAAGCATACCTGTAAGGTGGATAACATGATGATGCACTGGAATTCCTCCATGTGCAGATCATCATAGACAAAATCCTGTACCATATCTAAGCCAGCTATAGGTCACCCTCCATGTCCCAAGAAGTTCACAATGCATACTTGGACCTACTTGAGACACTTACCATCTGATCTAACATCCTACTCAACAGAAACTTTAATTACCCCTCTATAGACTGGGAATCATACATGAGAGGTTATCTTTTCTCCTGGCATACCCTGGACCCTGTTTGGATGAACCTTTTGCACACACATCCAAAAACAAACAGCATCAGAACTACTAAATTAAAAGACCTAAATTTTGTGTGCAGCATAAATAGGACATGCAGGAGAGACAGATATTTTTCTCAGAGAATTCCTATTCTATGCAACAGGCTCCCCAACCATGTGAAGCAGAGTTCCTCCCTATCCCTATTTAAGTGCAACTTGGACCAATGATTGGGTAATTAGAAATTCACACTTGATTTGGCTCTTAAGCATCTGATGGACAGAGGCAGCCAGTAAATCACCATCTAAATAAATACAATTTGTGGGTCACATTTTGGTTGCATGGCTAAGCTTAAAAGGGCCCTAGTGGTCATTACCTAGTCAGTTGGAGTCATTCAAATCGCAGATATTAAGACTCAGATCCAGAAATTCTTAGATATCTGCCTGTTTTGTTTTCTTTTTAAAATAACAGTAAGCACATACATTGATATGAACCTTCTAACTTATAATTTAGCACAAAGAGTTTGTTTCTCAACTACAAAAATGCTTAAATTCTGTTTTTTCTCTCTTTTTTCACATTATAATTGGATTATTTTATTTTTCAAGAACTTAAGTAAGATTTTATTCTAATTTAGAATTATATAAGAATCTTGTTAATGTGGAGCTGTACGAATAGATGGAAACACAGTAAACCTGTTCATTCATAGTGGGGGATGCTTTTAAGTTTGAAATGATTGTTAACACATCATTTCTAGAAGTTCTAAATAACCAGTTTAAGGATTGCTATTTTAATAATGGGCACCTGTATCAAAATATTTAATAACTCCTCTAAAAATGTATGGAATAGAGTTTGGCCTAGGGGGGGTCACAGGGAAGGAGTTGAATGTTATGCGTATCATATAATGTACCTTATGACATTGCCTTTACACTTTTGGATCCCAATTACCTTTCCAAATTCTCTTTCCAAAACCCATCTGATTCTAATTATGTTTTTACTACCCAGTTTTTAAAGTACTCGGACAGTAATATAAAATGTATCATTAAAAGAGCATTTTATCTTTCGTCTCTTTTTCCTTTTGAGTAAATGTGGACCATGGAATCCTGGAACCTTAAGGGGAATTCAACTTATAAATGTGGGGAATTTATTTTTCCATCTGTTTTTCAAATCAGAAGCTCAAATTACTTTCATACAAGAGACATATATGAGTAAACATCAATGGAAAATAATTAAGGAAACATGGATAGACTACATTTTTGCAGCTGATAATATTTCCAACAGTCTAGTAGTAGCTATACTCATTAAATCTTCCTTTTCTGGATCAATTATTGATTACAATTCAGACCATCAGGGGAGATTATTTTATTTTCTTTGTAGACATTTTTCTCAGGAATCCAACTTTGTTTTTGAATATCTAAGCACCTTGTCAAAAACAAGACTTTGTCATGGAATTAAATAACCTTCTACATAATTTTAAGACTTTATATTATATCATAGCATGTGACTGGAATACAGTGCTGGATCATGATAAAAACAGAACCAGTAAATCAAAAATGCAGAGCTTTAATGCTTCCCTAGCTATAGCTGATTTAATAGATGATTATAATTTGTTTGACCCCTCATATTAAACAATAATGAAGTACTTTTGTCAAGGTATACATATTTCTCAAAATGTCATAAAGTTTGGTCGAGTCTTTATTTTTTTTTTCCTATTTTCCAATATTTTTCATGCCACTTGTGTTATATGTAAAGCTGTTACTGTTATATCATTCTGTACGTTTTATTGTCTGCACACTGCTTTTGTTTTACTGGTTGCTTTAAACTGTTGAATTTTGCTATACTTTGTTAGTGCCTCACAGCAGTCTTCTGATGTTGGTGATATCTTCCAGGCTAAGGATTCGAGTGAGCACACTAACAAAATATTATTTCCATCCAAGTTTTCCAATGCTATTTTGTATGGTTGTTACTGTGCTAACTGCTTAAATAAAATTGCACCATGCGGTCTGCCTCTTTCAGATGCAGTTGTGAGGTTTTTTAATGTCCAACTGTATCCACGAGGTTTTTATAACCCAAATTCCAATTTTCAAAACCACTGTTTAAAGGATTACCTGTAAGTTTTTCTGGGCACTACTATAACTGAAATACTGCTTTCTATGTAAGTATTTCTGGGCTGGTCTCTATTATATCTGTTTTCTTAGTTACAGCAAATGTACTATAGTTAACTGAAAAAGAGGGTCTATATTAGAACACCGAACAATTAAAATGTCGAGTGTTCTAATATTGACTCATTGTCAGCGAATGCTGAAAATATCAAAGAAGCAGAAAACCAAATTCTTTCCTAGGGAAAAAATTTGGTTGTCTGTTTCTGTTGCTTCGGTATTTTCAGTGCTCTGTTGGAAAGTTACGGGTCAGGTTCAGGTAAGTGTGCGATTGAGTGCGGGTTAGGTATGTGTGCGATTGTGTGGACATGAGGGTTAGGGTGGGTTATGTGAGTTAGGGTTAGGGCGTGGATGAGGTGAGTGTGCGATAGTGACGGACCTTAGGGTTAGGGTTTGGGTTAAGGTAAGTGGATAGTTAGTGGTGTGTATATAGTTTAGTGTAGGGTTAGGTGTAAGATTTTAGGTGTATGTATGTGGATTGCTATTTGTTTGGTGTGCTTGTGTTGTGTGTATGTGTTTTGGAACAGCAAATTTTTTCCCTAGGAAAAAATTTGCTGTTCTGAATGTTCGATGTTTGGTATTTTCGATTGGTAGGGTTCGATATTAGAACACTCAACATTTTGAATGTTCGGTGTTCTAATATAGACCCGAAAAAGACAGTGCAATTGCTATAGAGTGCATGTTGTAAAGTTTTTTTACTTGCTATACAGTGTTCTACCTACTGCCTCTTATCTACTTAAACTGCTTTGTTTTTAGAGCAAAATTGACTTGTTAACTGATATGTACTGTGCTGTTGTGTTTTTATTCTTAAACTTGTATACATTCCCTTAAAGGGCTTACATTAACCAATGTCTATTGATTGTATTTTGTAAAATGATTTACTGTATATATTGTATTCTGCTTCTGCCTATTTCTGATGCTTCGTTAGTACTAATCTCCCTTCTCCTAGAGCCTCCTACTTTTCCCTTGCTCCCTCCCCCCATTTTTGTTGTTGCTTCATTCTGATGAAGCAGTTATAGAACTGTGAACTGAGAACTGAGAACAGTTTTGCATTTTGAATAAACTGTGTTGATGGACCTGGCCCTGGCATCGTGTTGCACTGTCTACTTTTGGATTTTTGGAATTGTCTTTCTTCTTGGTAGAACATTTATCTTGTGGTATTTGTGGTTCTTTACCTTTGGATTCATTGGTCTGTTAATTAATATTTGCAATATCATTTTTGTACTACAGTTTGTTTTAGGTTATGTTAAATTTATAAAATCCTTTGCACACAATATATTCTATATGTAAATAGTTTTAGATAGTTCACAGTAGTTTTCTGTTTTATTAAGACTAATTTTTGTCTGTATTTCTTGTAAGTTTTGCCTGTATTTGTTTATCCTGTTTGATATTATTTTTTCTTGTTATAAACTTTATGCATCGAAACAAAGATATTGGGGGAAAAGGTGCTGCCATCCTTAATAACCTTCAGGTATCACAAAAAATCAAAACTTGAACAATGCTATAACAAAGCTGCTACATTTGCAGCAAATACCCCGTTCAGAACCCACCACTGAATAACACAACAAAGCCTAAATTGGTTAGAACTATGACATCAACTAAAATATACACAGATTCTTACCACCTATAAATTATCCAGAATCTATCTGCTTGTCCAGCACTAAATAACATTGTGCACAACCATTTTTCTAACTCGTCATCATGATTGAATGACCAAAGACTCCTGTCTGTCCATAAACCTATCAAATCTGCTGGGGAATTGTCTGCACATATACCATGTTGCTAAGGCCTGGAACTCCTTATCCATATCCATCAAGTCAATACCCTTCTTCTTATCCTTCAAAACCATTTTGAAACATTTCCCAACTAAAAATAGCTCTGTTCTTGCTCACCATCAGGATAAACTATATCCCTAAATGTGGACAAATAACTATTCATACCTTACATTTCCTTCCTCTACCTTCTTTACTCACTTCCTTACTTATATAAATTTATTTCCCCTGACTTTCTCTCTAAATGTACAATAAGCCTGATATTTTCTCACTTCATACTGCAATTCCTGTTTGAATTATACTAACTTAACTTTAATTTCTCTATAAACTGGCTAAAATGTCTCTGTTAAATCACTGTTGTAAAGTTGTATCTATTCTTAACCAATGTTTTCAAATTATGTCTAATTTGGTATAATTATTTAAACTGCATTTGTCATTTGTATTATCTTTAAAGACTGTAAAATTCTTATTCTTAAAATGTTTTGTAATACGTTGGAGCTTTTCTCCCCATGCCTCCACTGAAAATTGACCCTTAACCAGTCAAACTTTCCCAGTGATCAAATGTCAATCAATAAATAACTAAATAATAAACAATGTTGTTTATGTCATTGTAGCTAAAATCCTCAAACAGTTAATCCTTGTTCCTCTCATATATCCTTCATGGCCATCTACACCAAACAGCCAAAATTCCAGATTTGTAAGTAAAGACAGAGAGATGTGATGTCCATGATGATGCATCTCTAATTTATCCCAAATTCTTGAGTCTTCAGACATGTTCATTGGATAGGTAGATAAGTCACATTGGATTTGTTACTATGCTAACAGCAGTACATGGCACTCATGTCTTGCCTATAGATTATAGTCCAGTGGAGCTCCCAAATATGAACCAGTTTAAAGGCAGAAAAAATAAGTACCAGAGAATAAAAAAAAAATACCTTCCATCCTACCAGGATCTTAATTCCATTGTAACCCACTAACCATTACTTGTAATGAATGGCTCCATGGAGTCCATATTCCTGGAGCCTTTCCCTCCAGTAACTTCTATAGCCGAGAAAGCACCTGGTCTGAAAAGTTACTGCTATTTGCAAATAATGAGGTAGGGTGGGGGCAATGTATACATCACAAAAATAGGTTTTTAAGCTGCAGACATTGACAAACCAGAGAAGTTGCAATCTTCAGACCTTTGGATGTCTCACTGAAGGAAGGGAACATCTCTTCAACTGCCATAAGAAGGTCTTTAAAAAGTAATATGCCCTGGTCAACCCACTCATGTAAAATATCAGTGCAATGTTAACCTGATAGATATGTGCCTTCCAGATGTGACTGCATAGACTAGGGGACATCATGTCCAAAACTTTCTTCTAGACATGTGCATTTTGTCAAGCGGGTTTCTACACTTTGTTCCTGCCCTGAAGAAGGATGTTCAAATATTGATTATGAACAGCTAGGACCTAGAGATTAACAGAACATGTTTTGAATTATCTTGATGTTTTCTGTGGAATGGATTTACAGTTTACTGAGATACCACTCCAGAGTACACCTTTCATTTTTAGCAGATCTGATACAATATTTCACAACAAACTGCATGGACACAAACCATGTGCCAGTTTCTGATATATTAATTACTTTTTATAAAAATTAATGGAAGATAGCTTCAGGGCAGTGTATTAATATCATTCTTTGCAATGGATGTCAAATTTCTAGCTGGTTGAATGTGACACTGTTTATACACTATTTCAAGGGTCACATATCCTACAGGATAATTTCATTGCCCCTAGGACTATGCAGCTTGAGACTTGAGATATATACATTATGTGGTTTGTGGATGCTGGAAGGCACATTACTTAAACTAATTGAAAGTTTTGACCACTGACCTATGTTCAGTAGGGTGTATTTCTGTTGGGTCTATTTCAGTTGGTCGATGACTAAATAGTCAAAACTGACATAGCTGAGACAACATGACTGATAATTTAGTTTATTGACCATTCTGACTGAGATTGTGGTACAGTGGGGATTGGGGAATGTGCCCCTTTCTCCATTGCAGTCTGATCTCAGAGTTAGTATATATATAATTAGCAGAGGGAATGCAGGGTTCAGAGGGCAAAACATTGTTTTGTTTTGCTTGCAGGTGTTGTCTTGTCCAAGTAGATGGATAACTAATTGTTGATCATGAGTCAGTTTCAACAAGTTAGCATACTGACGAACTGAACTAGATCCATTCAGTAAGTAGCCGCCATTGAGTTATCTGTTTGTGAGATTGCCTGTGATAGACTATCATGAATCCAAGATAGATACTCATTAGGAAATTCTACTACAAACATATTTATCTTATATCCACAACTACCCCGGGTCTATTTTAGAACAGTGAATGATCAGATGATCGAACGCTGTTAGAGCGAACACTACATGTCGAACCGGCAAAATAGTGAATGGCCAGAACAGCAAATTTTTTTCCCAGGGAAAGAAATTGCTGGGCTGGCCGTCCAGGTTGTGCCGTTTCATCCACTGTAGTGCGATCTCAGAGTTGGTATATTTAAGTAGTGGGGGTGTGGGGGGTGCAGCCTCCCACATGGGGAAGCCTCCCACTTTATTTAGTGTTTAGTGTTTTTTTTTTTTTTTTTGGGAACAGCGATTTTTTTCCCTGGGAAAAAAAAATCTCTGTTCTGGTTGTTTGCTGTTTTGGATTTTCAACATTTAGGGGTTGATATAACAACGCTCGATCATCTGATAATTCGTTGTTATAATATAGACCCAACTACCCAACAAATATCAGGATACCACTGCTATTTTCTGAATGCTTCAGGATGAGAATAGGACAGAGGTTTAAAGACTAAGTATGTGAGGTTGCACACTCGGTCAATTTGCTGAAAGGGCATTACTTTTGGAGTTGATTAACTGAGGGATTCTAGGTGTTTACACTTTTTGTATATGGGATATGTGGCTCTAACCCATCCCCCAGAAAAGCACAGACTTTAAAGGGAGTGTGTGTACGTCATTTTGTTTTACTTATTTTTATCTCCCTTCTGCCTGATGACAATCAACCTTCTGCAATAAAGCATATAAGAGCCACTATTGGGGGCTGTCAATCAGGAAGCTGCCAGAGAACTGTATTATTTTTCAGCTCTAAGCTCATACCTTGGAAGCTGATGTGGTCATGCCTTCTATGACTTTCAGTAGATATGAGTGCTGCCACGCACATGCAAGTGAGCGCTGCCATCTCCAGCTTGATAAGTCAACCCATGTCTCTACTTATGGCTGTACCACCCATAAGCATTGGTTGGACTGAGCAAAAAAGCTACTGGACCACCAGATTCTCCCTTCCGAGTAGGCAAGCTGGGATTTACACACTGCTGCCCTATTCTGTCAGGCTCTTTCAGTGCCTGAGCCAATAATCAAACATGGGTCATGTAATCAGGGATACATCCCCTCTGTGCCACTGAGACAGGATTGCGGACTCTATTTTAATTTTTTTTTTATTCATTTAAATTAGCATTCTTACTACTGTCACTTTCAGTGGTAAGTTATATCCCTACAGGATTTAAGGGCACTTGCATTTAGCGAGAACTTTCTAAAACACATGCATACACACACACACACACACACACACACACACACACACACACACACACACACACACACACACACACACACACACACACACACGCACGCACGTATATACACACACACACACACACACACACACACACACACACACACACACACACACACACACACACACACACACACACAGTGTAAGTGTTTCACTGAAGCTACATGAATACTTTGGTATGTGTAATCACACATACAAATGACAGATTGACAGATGTATAATGGCTACTTGAGGAAACTGAAGAGTGCTAATTCAGGATGAAATATGGAAGGACATCTGCACAACATTGCGTTACTAGCTAGTAAGATCAGAAGACATGGACAAAGACAATGCTGTGAACATAATATATTTGGATTTTAACAACCTTTTTTGACACTCCTGCACAGGATGTTGGTAAAGAAACTCAAGGATGAGACTTGAATATGGAAGTATCCTGGGGAGATTGAGGATCTCAAAACTGTGATATGGATGTACAGATAGCAATTGGATAGAAGGCGGAGAATCGTGCTAAGAGGTTAGCTGTCTTGGGACATTACAATACCCAGTGGAGTGCCTCAGGGTTCAGTACTGAAACCCATCTATATTCTGTGCCAGTGTAAAAATGCCACCATCTATGGCATTATTTCATTTAAGAAAATGGCAACAATAGTGCCGTAATAAATGGAAAAACATTTTCAGAGCATTGTGAATGAGTTGTTTTAATTACTATTTCATCAAGTTCTGAAGGAAAAGTAGTGCCTAATAAACAGCATGAAAATTACAAACTGGATGTGACTCACAAGATAATAGTACCAACTTTCCCCTTTATAGCAGATACACGTTAGGATGTCAGTAATAGATGGGGGAGATGGTCTTCAGCGGGACCATTGGAAGACTGATGATTGTGCTAGTAAGTAAGCAGGTAATGTAAAACAGGAACAGTCACAAACTTCTATGATTCTGCAGAAACAATGTAAAAGATCTCAACAGAACAGTACTTTTACAAAATACATGAATATTGTTACCTCACTTTGAGAACATCTATAGGAATACATTCTTTTGTGTACTGTCATCATGCATTATTACCTTGACTTGTTAATGAGACATGTTTGTTTGTTAGATAAGTGCATTCATTATTCAATGAGACACGTTTGTTTGTTAGATAAGTGCATTCATTATTCAATGAGACACGTTTGTTTGTTAGATAAGTGCATTCATTATTCAATTAATCAGCATCGCCAAATGGGTATTGTGTCTAAATATTACTTATTGGATCATATTCACTAATCACTGACATTTCAAAGCTACGTCTCCTAGCAATAAGGGCATGTTGTGTTAAGGCCAAATGGTTTTAGAGCCACATCATAACATTAAATAGCATGTCTCTTTGCAGTCATTACTTTCTCCTTTTTGTCTGAATGTTGTAATGAGGGGAATATGCTTTATCAATGCCCATCTTACAAAATAATAATTGCCCTGGTGTTTTATAGCAAAACGTCTAGCTGACAGGTTGAAGTTATTTTATATATAATCACATATTGCCTACTCAGAAGTGATCTCTGCTCAACATACAAGGCCATGTCAAACCCAGAGCTGCTGGACATGCTACACTTAAAGAAATCCCAATCCCTCAGAGCCACACGCTCCAGGGATCTAAACCTGGTCATCACAATGAATAAAACATTAGGTTCCTGACCCAGAGACTACCCATATTCTGGAATAGACTGCCCATACATGTCAAGCTGAGTGTCTCTTTGGCCCTTTTCAAAAGGAACCTTGATGATTGGACGGGAGATAGGAAATTCACCTCGGGGATCATGTCAATCACCCTTCTAGACAGGGGACCATGGAAATAAATATTCTGGGAAGAAGTAGCCAGGGAATTGTTATGGCTAGGCCTGTATAGGCCCTAGGGCTGATAGCCTAGTACCAACCTATGAACCTATGTGTATATATATATATATATATATATATATATATATATATATATATGTGTGTGTGTGTGTGTGTGTGTGTGTGTGTATATATATATATATATATATATATATATATATATATATATATATATATATATATATATATATATACAGAGATAGAGAGAGAGAGAGAGTATTCAAGAATCCTGAATTTTATCTTTCATCATGTTTTCCATTATAAAATAAATATTTATACCACTAATAATATATTAACCACATGGCTAAGAAAAGTATGTGATAGGTAAGATATTTTGTAGTACATAGAACAATACAGTTATGCTCTGAAACTTGGGGGTTTGGATTTGTCAACCAGCTTTCTAGTGTAACAAATGTGCTTAGCAAGCAGTTTGTTAAATACCTTTCAATGTGGTTATGTTCGTGTCTTGTGTTAGTGCATAAACAGCAACCACCATAGAACAGCACCAGTTAGCTGAAACAATTTTAAAAGCTATAATATACTTCAAGCTAGTACAATTATGTTTGTGTGTGGCAGCTCAAAATATATTATTATTTTTAAAGCTGCAATGGGATCAAGGACAAACTTTAATATGGGCTACTGTCTGTGAGGTAATGTTAAGTGTGCTACAGCTTTAAAAAGCTGTAGACATTTTGTGTTCCTACAATTTCAGTTTGCTAAATACCTTTCAAAGTGGTTATGCTCACATCTTGTGTTAGAGCATAAACAGCAACCACCATAGAACAGCAACAGTCAGCTGAAACTGTTTTAAAAGCTGTAATACACTTCAAGTTAGTACAATTATGTTTGTGTGTGCCAGCTCAAAATATATTACTATTTTAAAGCTGCAATGGCATCAAAGAAAAACTTTAATACTGGCTACTGTCTGTGAGGTAGTGTCAATTGTATTCCAGCTTTAAAAGCTGCAAGACACTTTATGTTCCTAAAAATTTCACTTTTCATTTTTCCTTTTTTTCTTGGTACACTGGAGGAACTACAGTTCCAGTTACTGCAAAGAACTGTGTTCCTTTTCGGGGGCAGCCTAGGAGCCCTCAAGCTGTAAAAGACTTAGTTCTCCTAGACGTTTTTCTTTTTCTCTGTAACTGCAACTGTATAAAGTAACATAGAGGCTCCTGGAAGCTCATGTTAATAAATATGCCCAAAAGCTCATGTTCACATAGCAGAACCAAATGCTAGGAAGTTTAGCTGCCAGGTACTGTTGGAGGTGTGTGTGAGTGTATATCTGCCTGGGAGGTCATATTAAAGATGTTAGTGACAGGTTAGGGCTGTGTGTGTGTGGGGGGGGGGGTAGGGGTGCTGTCCTACCTGCATGCTTCTCCAGATTAATAGGCAAATCCTACAGCATAGACACTAGACACCTGGGATAACTCTTTAATATTATGCCTTATTGGCACTTAGAGTGAAGGGGGAACACTAGATCCCATGTGTAACTTTTTAGTACTGTGCCTTAATGGCAGTTAGGGTTGAGATGGAACATTAGAAATCTAAGAAAACTCTTTGATATCATGCCTCAATGACACTCAGGGTTGGGGAGAATACTAGACACCAGGGATGCTCTATATAGTTAAATGTTACAGCTTATGGCTGTTGCAGGGAGAGTATATCAGGTCTCAGTGCAAGGCTGAAACATGAAATAGCTTGGCCAAGGATGTCGCTAGTGCAACTGGCATCTCAAGCACTGGTGAGCAATGTTATTGCCACTACAGTGACCAGCAAAGGTGCAAGTAGGACCTCCTAAGCTGATTGGAGGAATATTTTAGGATCCATGATCCAGCAGAGTTGAATAAATAAAGAGGGTGATACCAGGAGATATAACTCCATGAATTGCCAGTACAACCAGGTGTTCATTATTAGTTTTTTTTTGTTTCTCTTTTAGAAATAGATGGAAATAGAGAGACTCCTTAAAAAGAATACAGTACCTCAGACAGGAAAGGGGTAAGTAAGTCTCAGGTATGACTATTACCCATTTCATTAGAGCTCTGATTTGGCAGTCATTTGTTATCAGTCCATAATTGATTGACACAGTCATAATTAGGTAGGCATTCTTTCTACATACATACCTGCTTGAATAGGTCTTGCAGCATTGCATTACGCAATGTTGTTGACAACATAGTTGTGTGTGGGTTCAAATCCAAGAGGCAGCAGTTTATCTGTATTAACTAGAAGTGCATTACTCTGCAATTGGTAAGTTAGAATAACATTACAATCATTTTATATTGACGTTTTATGAGTTTCAATACATAAAACATTCATGCAATTGTCACTGTATTCTATGCATAATACATAGTGATGTGTATAATACTTATAAGATTAATTCGTACTTTAACATACATGTATGGCTTCACATTCATATGTGGATGGGACAAATATTTAAATATTTATGTGGCAATATGCATGAACTGTAATTTATTAAAATTACATGTAATTTATGGTATTTTTCTGTGTTGTCTGTCCCTGACTCTACCCGTCTCTGCTTTTTTTTGGACTATTATTCCTGCATTTATTTACAACACAGATGATTACCAGGCTGGGGAGCTAGACTGGCCATGGAGGCTCTGACTGCCATCCTTCCACTGGTGGGTGTGGCTGTGCCACCACAGGCAGCACAGACACACAGCACTTCTGGGCTGCAACATGGCAGTATTGCCTCCACAACTCCTGCACTACCTGCTCCAGCTGTGTCAGGTAGCTCTGCTCTGGGGGCTGGTGCACTGCTACCCTCCAGAAGTAGTGACAGTGGAGAGTGGAGATGGTGATTTTAACACCCATTAAGAGCTGACAGGGCTGGTGGAGAAGACAGTGGAGGAGCTAATAGAGAGGGGCCTTGTTGCCCACACTGACAGAATGAAAAAACTCCTGTGTCGGGTAGCCACATTGATGCACAGTTTGGAACTGTCCAATGTGTCTGCACAAGAAACAGTGATGATAGTTCAGAAGCTGAGGACTAGAGTATATCTGCACTCATGCTTGACAGAGATGCACCTCTGACTTCTCATACCTATCCGCAGTAGTGTAGTCAGGGTGGGACAAGAGGTGCAACAGCCACAAGTGAAAAGTGTTCAGGGGCACAGTTGACCAATCCAGGTCACTCTTTAATATAATTCCAGCTTTTCAAAGCCAGTTTTGCATTTGTGATCAAACCTGAGCACTGTACTGTGTTTCATCTAAACTGTAGCAACCGCTTTCTACATTGTAGCAAACGGTTTACTACGGTTCAAAAACAATAAAAAAAAAAAATAATAATTTTTTTTAAACTAAAATCTGAGCACTGTAGCACTCTGTACAGGCAGGGTAGAAACTATAGGTATGTTGAAACTGTTGGCTACAGTTGTTGCCAACAGTTTGCTATGGCTGAAAAGAAGAAATTAATTTTTTTTAAATAAAATTAAAGGAGTGTAAGCAGGGCACAGAAATAGAAACTGAAAGGGGGAGGGGCATGTCATGAATCTGGCCACCTGGTTGGGAAGAATGTCTGTTTTTTTTTCTTTCTGGGAGAGTAGGAGAGTGCATAGATTACAGTAAAGTGCCTTTTTTTTATTCTTCACTTGAGGAGATGAGGGGGTGGGGCACAAGTTTATAGCACCAGCCTAGGGCACTAATTGAACAAGGTTTGTTGCTACTTATTCCCAGTAATGGCATTCTCAACCTTTTGTGTCCATCATCACCCATGTCTGTCTTGTAGTCTTGTATGTCTGGCATATCTACATTTGCTTACCTAAGCTACCGTACCTATCCACCCCTCATACTTTTATTTACCTTCCCCTAACATTTCACTCTCTTAAAAAAGGGCACCTGCCCCACCCAAAAAATTATGCTGCATACATACTTCATTCACATTTTGTGTGTGTGTGTGTGTGTGTGTGTGTGTGTGTGTGTGTGTGTGTGTGTACATGCATGTCTATGACACACTTGATTTGGCCCAGCTGGCTGCACATTATTAACTTGTCAACATACATGATGTGTTGACTAACAAACTCATAAAATTATTTGAAGAAAGACAAAATGTTAGCTTCTGAAGAAGTGGATAGCTATGGTACTCTCCTACCACCATCCTACACATTATCCTGTCCTTTGTTTGCCCTCCAATTCCACCACTGTCCTATCAACCCCATTTCAAACCTTTAATCTGGTCGAATAAAATTGAGCCACACACCACACACATGGCCAGAAATGGCCAATAAAACTATCACTCTATTTTTATCCTCAGCATTTGCACAACATTTGGCATCAAGCCATACTGCCACCTCTACTTATGTAACAGCAACTGCCATCTGTACTTATGTAACAGCAACTGCCATCTGTACTTATGTAGCACCAACTGCCATATGTACTCATGTACCAGCAACTGCCACCTCTACTTATGTAACAGCAATTGCCATCTGTACTTATGTAGCAGCAACTGCCACCTCTAATTGTCTAACATCAAATGCCAGCTATTCTTATGTAGCAGCAGCTGCCACCTGTAATATAGCAGTAACTGCCACCTGTACTCATGTAACAGCAACTGCCACCGCTACTTATGTAGCAACACTGCCAACTGTACATATGCAACAGCAACTGGCATCTGTACTTATGTAGCAGCAACTGCCACCTGTACCTATGTAACAGCAACTGCCATCTGTGCTTATGTAGTAGCAACTGCCACATGTACATATGTAATGGCAACTGCCACCTCTACTTATGTAACAGCAACTACCACCTGTACTTACATTACAGAAACTGACACCTCTACTTACGTAACAGAAGCTGCCACATGTACTTATGTAACAGCAACAGCCACCTTTACTTATGTAGCAGCAAATGTCACCTCCACTTATCTAGCAGCAGCTGCCACCAGTAATGTAGCAGCAAATACCACCTGTACTTATGTAACAGCAACTGCCACCTCTACGCATGTAGCAGCAACTACCAACTGTACGTATGCAACAGCAACTGGCATCTGTACTTATGTAGCAGCAACTGCCACCTGTACTTATGTAACAGCAACTGCCATCTGTACTTATGTAGCAGCAACTGCCACAAGTACATATGTAACAGCAACTACCACCTGTACTTCCATTACAGAAACTGCCACCTCTACTTATGTAACAGCAACTGCCACATGTACTTATGTAACAGCAACAGCCACCTCTACTTATGAAGCAGCAAATGCCACCTCCACTTATCTAGATGCAGCTGCCACCTGTAATGTAGCAGCAACTACTACATGTACTTATGTAACAGCAACTGCCACCTCTACTTATGTAGCAGCAACTGCCACCTGTATTTATATAACAGCAACTGCGTCCTCTACTTAGGTAGCAGCAACTGCCACCTGCACTTACTTTACAGCAACTGTCACATCTACATATGTAGCAGCAACTGCCACCTGTACTTATGTAACAGCAACTGCCACCTGTACTTCTGTAACAGCAACTGCCACCTCTACTTATGTAGCAGGAACTGCCTCCTGTACTTATGTAACAGGAACTGCCATCTGTACATATGTAGCAGCAACTACCACCTGTACTTATGTAACAGCAAATGCCACCTGTACTTATGTAGCAACAACTGCCACCTGTAGTTATGTAACAGCAACTGCCACCTGTACTTATACAACAGCAAATGCCACTTGTACTTATGTAGCAGCAGTTGCCACCTGTAATGTAGCAGCAACTGCCACCTGTACTTATGTAACAGCAACTACCACCTCTATTTATATAGCAGGAACTGCCACCTGTACTTCTGTAACAGGAACTGCCATCTGTACATATGTACCAGCAACTGCCACCTGTACTTATGTAACAGCAAATGCCACCTGTACTTATGTAGCAGCAACTACCACCTGTACTTATGTAACAGCAAATGCCACCTGTACTTATGTAACAACAACTGCCACCTGTACTTATGTAACAGCAACTGCCACCTGTACTTATGTAACAGCAACTGCCACCTCTACTTATGTAGCAGAAAATGTCACCTGTACTTATGTAGCAGCAGCTGCCACATGGAACGTAGCAGCAACTGCCACCTGTACTTATGTAACAGCAACAGCCATGTCTACTTATGTTGCAGCAACTGCCACCTGCACTTCTGCAACAGCAACTGCAATCTGCACTTATGTAGCAGCAACTGCCACCTGTACTTATATAATAGCATTTCACTTCCTACTCTCCAATCTCTACTATACTCTACCTCCTAAACTAACCTTTACCACTTCACATAGAATCCCAACATCTGCTCTCAAATACTCTTTTTCCCTCCACAGTGTCACCTGCTCTATACTCCTTCCCACTTCAGGCACTGTGACATAACCTCACACCAAGTCTCTCTACTTTGATATTTTGCCTATTTATAATCTAGCTCTAAATCTAATACCTCTACTCACATTGAATCATGATAACTATTTCCAGACACACCCTACCAATGGCTATACTCTTAACTTCAATTGCAGTAGTCCTTACCACCACTTATCTAATCACCTTATTTGAAACAAAAAACCTCTACCTGCATAACTACTCACAAAAACAAACACTTACCCTTAACAACTCACTAGCCCAAGCCCAAATCAATATCACCTCCACCTCCAATTACCTACAAGCTAAATACCACAGACTTACTCCCATAAAACTGAATCACCTTGCAGTAAAAAATAAAACCCCACCCATCCTTAATCACAGCCACATACTTGCTCTCAAATATTCCTCCTTACAAGCTGGTGACATCCACCCTAACCCTGGCCCACCTAAACCTAACTTTTCATCTGCTACACATTCTCCACCCAACTCCCCTGATACCCTATTTAATTTTCCTAACTCCTTAAAAATTGGACATCTTAATATTCGAAGCATAAACAATAAAATAACTCATCTCCATGCCCTTCTCAGTACTTACTCATTTGATATTTTCTGCCTCACAGAAACGTGGTTAAAACCTACAACAACTGACAATGAAATAACCCCACCAGGATATAACATACTAAGAAATGACAGATTAAAACGTAAAGGAGGTGGAGTGGCCTTACTCTTTAAAAACGATCTTCTTATCTCCCCTATACCCCATAACCCAACCCAAGATAACTCAGCTGAAATCTTGATCTCTAAATTTCAAATCAACTCCAACAAAGCTATATATATATTCTGCATCTACCTACCCCCTGGCCATAACATTACTAATATAGAAGATACCCTGTCCTGGATTTCCTCAACCTACCCACAAGAAACTATTATTCTAGGAGACCTCAACACTGACTGGTATAGTATCAACAATGATAATCCCTCTTCTTATATCAACCTACATAACTTTAAACAAACTATTACCACCACTACTAGAATCAACAAACCTAACAATAAAGAGACCATCCTAGACTGGATTCTAGTCAATAAACAAAGACAAAACTATCAAGTAGGAACCCTGCCAGATGATATCAGTGACCATTTGCCCAATGATATCATCAGGCATAAAAACGACATAAACAAACCTCCCAAGTTTATTACTGCCAGAACCAAAAAACATTTTAATCCTGACTTATTTCAAATGGAACTAAATGCCTGCAACTGGAACCCCCTAAAAATCCTTCCACTAGACGAAGCTGTCAGCTACTTTAACCACAAATTCTTAACAATACTAGATACCCACGCACCCAAAAGATCTATCAGGATAAAGTTCAAATCTGCTCCCTGGCTCTCAAAAGACACAAAACAAAAAATACTAATAAGAAACAAATCCTGGGCTAAATGGAGAGCAACTAAAGATGTCTCAGAACACCTGAACTTTAGACAACTACGTAATACTACTAAAAAAGCCATACTCTCTGACAAAAAAGCCTATTACAGTAAACATCAACAGTCTCACAATAAGAATCCACAAAAATTTTGGACTGCCATTAATAACCTTCTTCAGCCCGGCCATTCTAGTACCCCTCCACCCCTAGAGTCAGAAAACAAAACCAATCTAGAAATTGCCAATGCCTTCAATACCTATTTTACTGAGACCATTCAAACCCTGGCCACACAGCTAACCTCTACAAACACTAACCTACCGAATTCCCAAAATGACAATCTTCCTATTTTCAAGATAAAACCCATCTCAATCTCCTTTATCCAGAAACTAATTCACAAGCTAAAACCCTGTACACCCTCTGATGACAACCTTCCAGCTGAATACCTTCAACTTGCAGCCAGAGCAATTGCTCATCCTGTAGCTATTCTCGTTAACCGTACCATTTCTGAAAGCACTATCCCCAATCTTTGGAAAATCTCCCACATCATTCCCTTACATAAAGGAGGCAACTCTAATGAATACTCCAACTATAGGCCCATAGCACTACTCTCACCTTTAGCTAAGATCATGGAGAAATGTATCCATCATCAGCTAATAGACTACCTAACTAAAAATAACATCCTGGCCAGCTGCCAACATGGCTTTAGACCCTTTCACAGCACCACCACTACCCTTCTATCTTTCACCAATACTATTAACACCAACCGGAACAATAACTACCTCTCATCTGCACTCTTCATTGACCTGTCAAAAGCCTTTGACATGGTCAATCACTCCCTACTTATAAATACCCTACAATCCCTCTCTCTGGATTTTAATTCTATCCTTTGGTTCAAGTCTTACCTCAGCAACCGAAAACAAGCTGTTTTGTGGCAAAATCACTTGTCTTCATATCTCCCTGTCTTACTAGGAGTTCCTCAAGGCTCTATTCTAGGACCCCTTCTCTTCTCTCTGTTCATAAATGATCTTCATGTAGCTATTCCTCAATCCACCTGCATACAGTATGCTGATGATTCTACTATCATCTGTTCTGCAAAATCTCTCCCTGAGCTGAAATCTCTAAGCCAAACTATCTTCTCCATAGTAGAAACATGGTTCCAAAACCGGTGCTTACTCTTGAATGCCAAAAAAAACAAATTACTTCTGATTACTCCTAACAACAAGACCCCTCCCATACACTTCTCCATCCTAGCTAGTAATGGAACCCTTATATCACCTGAACTGACCTGTAAGTTATTAGGAGTTACAATAGACAATAAACTCACTTTTGACAATCATATTAATAACACCATTAAGTCCATTAACAGAAAATTAGGCTCCTTGTATAGGATAAGACCCTTCCTCACCCCTAAAGCAAGAACTACAGTTGCCCACTCTCATTTACTCTCTACCCTCCTCTATGCTTCTCCCATTTACACCAATTTAAAGCAAAACAATCTCAACAAACTTACCAAAGCCTACAGCAGTATTGCAAGGTTTGTAACTGGTAAGCCCTATAGAACCCATCACTGCATTAACCTACATCAGCTAGACTGGCTTGAACTGCAAAATGCTCTGCTACTCTCTCAACTAACAACTGCTCACAAAATCTTCTACCTACCTAACAACACACCTACACTAAACAATCTTATAACACCCTATAATAATCTTCATTCCCTACGCTCCTCTAATAAACTCCTAACTTATATACCCAAATCTAACAACTTGGCTGGTGACTCCTTGTTCTCCACCACCACAGGTAAGCAATGGAACATGCTGCCACCCAACCTAACCTCTATTTCCTCCTTTCCCCTCTTCAAACTTAATCTTAAAAATCACCTAAAACTTCAATGGTTATGCCCTTGCTGTAACCCTGACTAATACTCTACTATTAGCCTGTAACCTCACTTCTCTCTCTTCCTTTACATTACTACTCTGCCAACAAATGTTATGTAAATGTTATCTTCCACATTTTTATCCCGATGGTTTACTGTACAATGTTACGTTAATTCCTTCCTAATGTATGTGGCATTGCCTCTTATTGCTTTGTTTTTTCTATATTATTATTAAGTATGTGGAGCTTTTCTCCCCGGGCCTCTACTGAAAATGGAAATATCTCCAGCTAGACTAGCCCGGTCAACAAATGTAAAATAAAAAAATAATAATAATAATAGCAACTGACACCTCTATTTAGGTAACAGCAACTTCCACCTGTACTTACTTTACAGCAACTTCCACCTTTACATATGTAGCAGCAACTGCCACCTGCACTTATGTAACAGCAACTGCCACCTGCACTTATGTAGCCACAGCTGCCACCTGTAATGTAGCAGCAACTGCCACTTGTACTTATGCAACAGCAACTGGCACCTGTACTTATGTAGCAAAAACTGCCACCTGTACTTATGCAACAGCAACTGCCATCTGTACTTATGTAGCAGCAACTGCCACCTGTACATATGTAACAGCAGCTGCCACCTCTACTTATGTAGCAGCAACTGCCACCTGTACTTATGTTACAGCAACTGCCACCTCTACTTATGTAGCAGCAACCACCACATGTGCTTATGTAACAGCAACTGCTATTTGTACTTATGTAGCAGCAACTGCTACCTCTACTTATGAAACAGCAAATGCCACCTGTACTTATGTAGCAGCAGTTGCCACCTGTAATGTAGCAGCAACTGCCACCTGTACTTATGTAACAGCAACTGCACCACTGCTTATGTAGCAGCAACCGCCACCTGTACTTATGCAACAGCAACTGCCATCTGTACTTATGTAGCAGCAACTGCCACCTGTACGTATGTAACAGCAACTGCCACCTCTACTTGTGTAGCAGCAACTGCCACCTCTACTTAGGTAACAGCAACTGCTACCTGTAATGTAGCAGCAACTGCCACCTGTAATTAAGTAATAGCAACTGCCACCTCTACTTATGTAACAGCAACTGCCACCTCTACTTATGTAACAGCAACTGCCATCTGTACTTATGTAGCAGCAACTGCCACATCTACTTATGTAACAGCAAAAGCATCCTGTACTTATGTAGCAGCAGCTGTCACCTGTAATGTAGCAGTAACTGCCACCTGTAGTTATGTAACAGCAACTGCCACCTCTACTTATGTAGCAGCAACTGCCACCTGTACTTATGCAACAGCAACTGCCATCTGTATTTATGTAGCAGAAACTGACACCTGTACTTACGTTACAGCAACTACCACCTCTACTTATATAGCAGCAACTGCCACATGTGCTTATGTAACAGCAACTGCCACCTCTACTTATGTAGCAGGAACTGCCACCTGTACTTATGTAACAGCAACTGCTATCTGTACTTATGTAGCAGCAACTGCTACCTCTACTTATGAAACAGCAAATGCCACCTGTACTTATGTAGCAGCAGCTGCCACCTGTAATGTAGCAGCAACTGCCACCTGTACTTATGTAATAGCAACTGCCACCTCTACTTATGTAGCAGCAACTGCCACATATACTTATGTAACAGCAAAAGCATCCTGTGCTTATGTAGCAGCAGCTACCACCTGTAATGTAGCAGCAACTGCCACCTGTAGTTATGTAACAGCAACTGCCACCTCTACTTATGTAGCAGCAACTGCCACCTGTACTTATGGAACAGCAAGTGCCATCTGTACATATATAGCAGAAACTGTCACCTGTACTTACGTTACAGCAACTGCCACCTCTACTTATGTAGCAGCAACTGCCACATGTGCTTATGTAACAGCAACTGCCACCTCTACTTATGTAGCAGGAACTGCCACCTGTACTTATGTAACAGCAACTGCTATATGTACTTATGTAACAGCAACTGCTACCTCTACTTATGAAACAGCAAATGCCACCTGTACTTATGTAGCAGCAGCTGCCACCTGTAATGTAGCAGCAACTGCCACCTGTACTTATGTAACAGCAACTGCCACCTCTACTTATGTAGCAGCAACTGCCACCTGTACTTATGCAACACCAAATGCCATCTGTACTTTAGCAGCAACTGCCATCTGTACTTATGTAGCAGCAACTGCCACCTGTATGTATGTAACAGCAACTGCCGCCTCTACTTCTGTAGGAGCAACTGCCACCTGTAATTACTTTACAGCAACTGCCACCTCTACTCATGTAGAAGCAACTGCCACCTCTACTTATGTAGCATTAACTGCCACCTGTACTTATGTAACAGCAACTGCCATCTGTACTTATGTAGCAGCAACTGCCACCTCTACTTATGTAGCAGCAAATGCCTCCTGTACTTATGTAGCAGCAGCTGTCACCTGTAGTTTTGTTACAGCAACTGCCACCTCTACTTATGTAGCAACAACTGCCACCTGTACATATGCAACAGCAACTGCCACCTGTACTTATGTAACAACAACTGCCACCTCTACTTATGTAACAGTAACTGCCACCTCTACTTTTGTAACAGCAACTGCCACCTGTACTTATGTAGCAGCAGCTACCACCTGTAATGTAGCAGCAACTGCCACCTATAATGTAGCAGCAACTGTCACCTCTACATATGTAACATCAACTGCCACCTCTACTTATGTAGCAGCAACTGCCACCTGTATTTATGCAACAACTGCCATCTGTACATATGTAGCAGCAACTGCCACCTCTACTTATGTAACAGCAACTGCCACCTCTAATTATGTAACAGAAACTGCCCCTCTACTTATGTAGCAGGAACTTCCACCTATACTTATGGGATAGCAACTGCTATCTGTACTTATGACTTGTATGTCTGGCATATCTACATTTGCTTACCTAAGCTACCATACCTATCCACCCCTCATACTTTTATTTACCTTCCCCCAACATTTCACTCTCTTAAAAAAGGGCACCTGCCCCACCCAAAAAATTATGCTGCATACATACTTCATTCACATTGTGTGTGTGTGTGTGTGTGTGTGTGTGTGTGTGTGTGTGTGTGTGTGTGTGTCTGTGCATGCATGTCTATGACACACTTGATTTGGCCCATCTTTATTAACATTATTAACTTGTCAACATACTTGATGTGTTTACTAACAAACTCATAAAATTATTCGAAGAAAGACAAAATGTTAGCTTCTGAAGAAGTGGATAGCTATGGTACTCCCCTACCACCATCCTGCACATTATCCTGTCCTTTGCTTGCCCTCCAATTCCACCACTGTCCCATCAACCCCATTTCAAACCTTTAATCTGGTCGAATAAAATTGAGCCACACACCACACACATGGCCAGAAATGGCCAATAAAACTATCACTCTATTTTTATCCTCAGCATTTGCACAACATTTGGCATCAATCCATACTGCCACCTCTACTTATGTAACAGCAACTGCCATCTGTACTTATGTAATAGCAACTGCCATCTGTACTTATGTAGCACCAACTGCCATATGAACTCATGTACCAGCAACTGCCACCTCTACTTATGTAACAGCAATTGCCATCTGTACTTATGTAGCAGCAACTGCCACCTCTAATTGTCTAACAGCAAATGCCAGCTGTACTTATGTAGCAGCAGCTGCCACCTGTAATATTGCATCAACTGCCACCTGTACCCATGTAACTGCAACTGCCACCTCTACTTATGTAGCAACAGCTGCCAACTGTATGTATGCAACAGCAACTGGCATCTGTACTTATGTAGCAGCAACTGCCACCTGTACATATGTAATGGCAACTGCCACCTCTACTTATGTAACAGCAACTATCACCTGTACTTACTTTACAGAATCTGCCACCTCTACTTATGTAACAGCAGCTGCCACATGTACTTATGTAACAGCAACAGCCACCTTTACTTATGTAGCAGCAAATGTCACCTCCACTTATCTAGCAGCAGCTGCCACCAGTAATGTAGCAGCAACTACCACCTGTACTTATGTAACAGCAACTGCCACCTCTACTTATGTAGCAGCAACTACCAACTGTACGTATGCAACAACAACTGGCATCTGTACTTATGTAGCAGCAACTGCCACGTGTACTTATGTAACAGCAACTGCCATCTGTACTTATGTAGCAGCAACTGCCACATGTACATATGTAATGGCAACTGCCACTTCTACTTATGTAACAGCAACTACCACCTGTACTTCCATTACAGAAACTGCCACCTCTACTTATGTAACAGCAACTGCCACATGTACTTATGTAACAGCAACAGCCACCTCTACTTATGTAGCAGCAGATGCCACCTCCACTTATCTAGATGCAGCTGCCACCTGTAATGTAGCAGCAACTACTACATGTACTTATGTAACAGCAACTGTCACCTCTACTTATGTAGCAGCAACTGCCACCTGTATATATATATATATATATATATATATATAACAGCAACTGCGACCTCTACTTAGGTAGCAGCAACTGCCACCTGCACTTACTTTACAGCAACTGTCACCTCTACTTATGTAGCAGCAACTGCCACCTGTACTTATGTAACAGCAACTGCCACCTGTACTTCTGTAACAGCAACTGCCACCTCTACTTATGTAGCAGGAACTGCCTCCTGTACTTATGTAACAGGAACTGCCATCTGTACATATGTAGCAGCAACTGCCACCTGTACTTATGTAACAGCAAATGCCACCTGTACTTATGTAGCAACAGCTGCCACCTGTAGTTATGTAACAGCAACTGCCACCTGTACTTATGCAACAGCAAATGCCACCTGTACTTATGTAGCAGCAGTTGCCACCTGTAATGTAGCAGCAACTGCCACCTGTACTTATGTAACAGCAACTACCACCTCTAATTATATAGCAGGAACTGCCACCTGTACTTCTGTAACAGGAACTGCCATCTGTACATATGTACCAGCAACTGCCACCTGTACTTATGTAACAGCAAATGCCACCTGTACTTATGTAGCAGCAACTACCACCTGTACTTATGTAACAGAAAATGCCACCTGTACTTATGTAACAACAACTGCCACCTGTACTTATGTAACAGCAACAGCTATGTCTGCTTATGTTGCAGCAACTGCCACCTGCACTTCTGCAACAGCAACTGCAATCTGCACTTATGTAGCAGCAACTGCCACCTGTACTTATATAATAGCAACTGACACCTCTATTTAGGTAACAGCAACTTCCACCTGTACTTACTTTACAGCAACTGCCACCTTTACTTATGTAGCAGCAACTGCCACCTGCACTTATGTAACAGCAACTGCCACCTGTACTTATGTAGCCACAGCTGCCACCTGTAATGTAGCAGCAACTGCCACCTATACTTATGTAACAGACACTGCCACCTCAACATATGTAGCAGCAACTGCCACTTGTACTTATGCAACAGCAACTGCCACCTATACTTATGTAGCAAAAACTGCCACCTGTACTTATGCAACAACAACTGCCATCTGTACTTATGTAGCAGCAACTGCCACCTGTACATATGTAACAGCAACTGCCACCTCTACTTATGTAGCAGCAACTGCCACCTGTACTTATGTTACAGCAACTGCCACCTCTACTTATGTAGCAGCAACTGCCACATGTGCTTTTGTAACAGCAACTGCTATTTGTACTTATGTAGCAGCAACTGCTACCTCTACTTATGAAACAGCAAATGCCACCTGTACTTATGTAGCAGCAGCTGCCACTTGTAATGTAGCAGCAACTGTCACCTCTACTTATGTAACAGCAACTGCCACCTCTACTTATGTAGCAGCAACTGCCACCTGTACTTATGTTACAGCAACTGCCACCTCTACTTATGTAGCAGCAACTGCCACATGTGCTTTTGTAACAGCAACTGCTATTTGTACTTATGTAGCAGCAACTGCTACCTCTACTTATGAAACAGCAAATGCCACCTGTACTTATGTAGCAGCAGCTGCCACTTGTAATGTAGCAGCAACTGTCACCTCTACTTATGTAACATCAACTGCCACCTCTACTTATGTAGCAGCAACTGCCACCTGTATTTATGCAACAACTGCCATCTGTACATATGTAGCAGTAACTGCCACCTGTACTTATGTAATAGCAACTGCCACCTCTACTTATGTAACAGCAACTGCCACCTGTACTTACATTACAGCAACTGCCGCCTCTACTTATGTAGCAGCAACTGCCACCTGTACTTATATAACAGAAACTGCCCCTCTACTCATGTAGCAGGAACTTCCACCTATACTTATGGGATAGCAACTGCTATCTGTACTTATGTAGCAGCAACTGCTACCTCTACTTATGTAACAGCAAATGACACCTGTACATATGTAGCAGCAGCTGCCACATGTAATGTACCAGCAACTGCCACCTGTACTTATGTAACAGCAGCTGCCACCTCTACTTATGTAGCAGCAACCACAACACGTACTTATGCAACAGCAACTTCCATCTGTACTTATGTAACAGCAACTGCCACCTCTACTTACATTACAGCAACTGCCACCTCTTCCTATGTAACAGCAACTGCCATCTGTACTTATGTAGCAGCAACTGCCACTTGTACTTATGCAACAGCAACTGCAACCTGTACTTATGTAACAGCAACTGCCATCTGCACTTATGTAACAGCAGCTGCCATCTTTACTTGTGTAACAGCAACTGCCACCTCTACTTACGTTACAGCAACTGCCACCTCTTCTTATGTACAGCAACTGCCAACTGTACTTATGTAACAGAAACTGCCACCTGTACTTATGTAACAGCATCTGCCATCTTTACTTATGTAACAGCAACTGCCACCTGTACTTATGTAACAACAACTGCCGTCTGTACTTATCTAGCAACTGCAACCTCTACTTATGTAACAGCAACTGCCACCTGTACTGATGTAACAGCAACTGCCATCTCTACTTATGTAACAACAAATGCCACCTGTACTTCTGTAGCAGCAGCTGCCACCTGTAATGTACCAGCAACTGCCACCTGAATGTATGTAACAACAACTGCCACCTCTTCTTATGTATCAGCAACTGATACCTGTACTTATGTAACAGCCACTGCTATCTGTACTTATGTAGCAGCAACTGCCACCTCTACTTATGTAACAGCACTACCACCTGTACTTACGTTACAGAAACTGCCACCTCTACTTATGTAACAGCAACTGCCAAGTGTACTTAGCAGCAGCAACTGCCAGTTGTACTTATGTAACAGCAACTGCCACCTGCACTTATGTAACAGCAACAGCTACCCCTACCTATGTAGCAGAAAATGCCACCTGTGCTTATGTAGCAGGCACTGCCACCTCTACTTTTGTAGCAGCAACTGCCACCTATACTTATGTAACAGCAACTGCCACCTCTACTTTTGTAGCAGCAACTGCCACCTGTACTTATGCAACAGGAACAGCAATTTGTACTTCTGTAGCAGCAAGTGCCACCTCTACTTATGTAGCAGCAACTGCCACCTGTACGTATGTAACAGCAACTACCATCTGTACTTATGTAACAGCAACTGCCATCTGTACCTCTGTAGCAGCAACTGCCACCTCTACTTATGTAACAGCAAAGGCCACATGTACTTATGTAGCAGCAGTTGCCACTTGTAATATAGCAACAACTGCCACCTGCATTTATGTAACAGCAACTGCCATCTCTACTTATGTAGCAGGAACTCCCACCTATACTTATGCAACAGCAACTGAAATCTGTACTTATGTAGCAGCAACTGCCATCTAAACTTATGTAACAGCAACTGCCATCTGTACTTATGTAGCAGCAACTGCCACCTGTACTTATGTAACAGGAACTGCCATCTTTACTTAGTAACAGCAACTGCCACTTGTACTTATGTAACAGGAGCTGCCACCTCTACTTATGTAGCAGTAACTGCCACCTCTACTTATGTAACAGCAACTGCCATCTCTACTTAGTAACAGCAACTGCCACCTGTACTTATATTACAGCAACTGCCACCTGTACTTACGTAGCAGCAACTGCCACCACTACTTATGTAGCAACAACTGCTGTACTTATGTAACAGGAACTGCCACCTCTACTTATTTAGCAGCAACTGCCACCCATAGTTATGTAACAGCAACTGCCATCTCTACTTAGTAACAGCAACTGCCACCTGTACTTACATAACAGCAACTGCCACCTTTACTTACATAGCAGCAACTGCCACCTCTACTTATGTAGCAACAACTGCCACTTCACATCTTTTAGCAAAAAGTGAGGACTGTACCTTCAGGTACATTAATATAGTGATTGTCTTGTTACAGTGCTCTGTCTTACTGCAAAACAGAATGAAATACTGATTGCACTCTTAGGAGACACTTTTTTTAACAGGCTGCAGGGTCCTATATACACCATGTGGGATGTTTCAATTCTCAGTACCTTTATTAAGTCTGATGCACGCACAGCCCCTTGCTTCACAATTTGTTCATTGTTCTTTCAGATGTGTAAATTTTACTACCATAAATATGACTTACCTTGTCGTGTGATCAGATAATTCAAGGGCAGTCATTTTGAATCCAACAGTATGACAGCCATTAGTTAAAGTTTTCTTCCTAATAACATCTTTAATTATGAAGTGCTGCATAAATATGTTAGTACACCACCAGTATACCACCATTTCTTTATATATCATACTACTATCTCACCGTGCTTATACCTATCCACCTTTAAGTGCAAGAGATCTCAACAAAGCCAAAAGTAATAGATGGAAAAAGGCTCAAAAATAGGGACAGATTACAAATATTGCTCCTATACACTTAGGAAGTTGGTATAATTAAAGTGTTAGCTTTAGCATACATTTTCTGAAGGATATAAAGTGTGCCACATGAAAGTATGTTATTATGCAGTGACATCAGTTCTCAGTGCTTTGCTAAACAAGGAAGATTGTATGAGGAACAGAACCATACTATGGCTTAAGCATCTGGACAGTCTTCAAATGTTTGGATGGTGGAGAGTTATGGTCCTGCATTATCAATGCTATGACCACTTTACTGTAATGATCATGACAAATGTTTAAATGAAGACACAGAATACATTACCACAACATGCACTGAAATTGCTCAGAAAGAGAAGCATCAATATTCCTGCACTCCTTATTTATACGGCACTTGGCATGGAGCACTATCAACCACTATTTCCGGGTCTAAAATCAAAAACTCTAAAAATAACTTTGCATGTGCTAATACTTTGTCAGCAAATATGAAAATGAGCTTTAGTAAGCAATTTTTACAGAAAGAAAGAAAGATATCAATGTCAGTGGCTTGTATTACTTGTGTATGGTTCACTGGCTTATTGTAGTCAGTATATGAGGAGGTCTCTGTGATGCTGTCTACTTACTATGTCATGTAAATGATTTTTTTCACTAAAGCACATTGCCCTTCTAAATGGGATCCAATTTTGTGAGAGCATTAACTTGCTGAGCAGTATTAATGACTGTACTTTTATATATTTTGCTTGTATGGCTTGTAGCTATATTTCACAATTTACACACATCAAAAAGTCTGCAAAATGATCCTCATTCTACAGCCAAAATTTCATATAATAATCTTGAAATGAACAGTCAGGAATGCAGGGGTGCCACACGACTGGTTTACAGCTGTATTAGCTACCATATAACTGATCACCACTCCTTAATGTGACACACATATATACCATTCACAGTACAAAAATGTCCATGGCTGAAGTTGATGTATGAATTATTTCTACAGTATGCATGGATTTGGGATCCACACATTGCTGTTTTGATTTCCTGTAAAAATACATTGCTTATTCACCCTAGCATATGCATATGTAATGTACACTGCAAACATGTGCTTTCTGTTAATTGTAATAAGATTTCTTCTGTGGTGTTGACAGTTGATACAATGCTCTCTAGATTGTGAACTTAGATAGGTATGTGTTTGAATCCAGTCAAGACTAACCAGTGTGTGTGTGTGTGTGTGTGTGTGTGTGTGTGTGTGTGTGTGTGTGTGTGTGTGTGTGTGTGTGTGTGTGTGTGTGTGACTGTAGTGACAGGTAGGACTAGCTCATCCAATTGATCTGGTCTGTACTATTCCACTCAGGAGAAGCAGTTACACAGGGAGAGTGCTCCATAACAACATAACAAACATGTGCTTTGCAACATAATGATGATGTCATTACTTAAAATGTGTTCTGTCTCATACTTGTAGCAAGACTTCTTCTGTGGAGTCAACAGGTGATACAGTGCTACCTAGATTGTGAACCTACACAGGTAGTTGTTTAATCCAGCAATGACTAAATAGTGTGACTGTAGGGACATGCTGATTAAAATAAAATCTGCATACATAATTATGTAACCCCGCCCACTCCAGTGGAATTGTGGGAAATCAACTTTCAAATGTAAACTAAAAAACAAACAACCAAATATGGCCCCAGAGACCCAGACCCTATAGTAAATGATTGTAGCAATGATGTTCACTGGGAAGGGAGTAGATTAAGCACCTTAGGATTTTGTTTTTGGTGACTTGCAGTATGTGGGTTTTATGGTAAAAATAAGGCATTTAATGATAGGCAGTATTCTAATCTTAGCAAAAGCATATTATAGTTTGCTAGGACCGCCAAAAGTAATTCTTCATGGCCTTCTGATCAGTGGCATAGTTACAGTTTGTGCCGCCCAGGGCTGTCTTTGAGTTTGCCGTCTTTCCCCTCTCACAAAATCATGGCCGAATGGGGCCTCCCCATATACAGCCCTCCTCCCTGCAGCCATTCTAAGGTCCCATTACTTGGCTATTTTGCCCCATTTACCATAAACACTGTAATGTGCATACTGCTTTACTTCTACAATGATTTGGATTTCATTTAAAAGTTTTATTTTACATTTTACAGCACAAACATTAATAGACATTTGCTAAACAAAGCAGTGCAGTCTCACAATGAAAATAGGCTTAGCATTAACACTTCTTTGCCCTTGAAACTCACATTCATTGAAACAACATTGAAACCTACATTCAAATAAAATACATCTGACCAGTGACAGATAAAGATTAACTTTGGGCTGTTTTCAAATCATAGACCCCTTGCACACAAAACATACATGTGTTCTTTGATACACCTTCCTGATTGTATTAAATTATATTCCTAGTATAATACACTACAGTTGTTAGAGGGTGTTTTAAATTTATTGTTTTAAAAAATTTTCCAGTAAATAATTAAACAAAATGCATGCACCAATAATGACAAGACTGCCAAATTCTGAACATTTTCATCAAATAAGTCTACTCAAACTTCTAAAATCCACCAGTAGCAGTAAATATGCACAATCTCTGCAGAAATAAAAGTCATCTAAATAATTCCAAATTAAAGAGATCTGTAACTAATGAAGAGGCTGTTGTTAACAAACAACTTCATATTTCATTGTTTCATCTACAAATAAAATGCCTGTTGCCCTTGAGGAATAAATTGCCTATCTTACATTAAAAATGCTAAGCTAGTAATATTGCAATAGGGAATGGATGGCAAACTGATAACATGTTCATAGTTACTAGTTATCTCCATGAAAGAGGACATTCTCAGGACTGCAGCATCTACCCCCTTTAAAAGTACAACACAGTACAGCAATGCATCTACATATTGTGGGAGTAGAACCCACAGCCTTCTGCATAAAAAGCAAGCACTCAACCTGTTATGCTATTAGTAATACAAGTAGACTCACCATAAGCAACACTAAACTTCTCTTCCCCTGAAGCTCTCAGCTCCTTGTAAAATCCACTTGACACTCAACTGTATCTCTCAGTTTTGCAGGACAAGAAATCTGGAAAATGCCAAAATTGATTGGTGGGGATAAAAGCCCAAAATAAAGGGACACATTTTAAACATTGCTTGTATAATCTTGGAAAGTTGCTAGAATAAAATGTTGTGCTATCACTATGTGTTTCACTTCCAAGTCTTGGACCCAAGACCCTGTACACTACAGTCAGAGCAACATGCCACTATGCCAAATAAGCTGCTTCCTGAAATACAGGAAGACAAACTTAAATAGCTATCATTTAGTGAATTCAGTTCTCAACATAGCTCTCAACCTCTTAGCACAACACACTTGGACAAAGCCAATAATGGGAGAATACAGCCCCCAAACATATTCAGCCAATTCAATCCTCACCATAGCTCTCAATCTCTTGCACAAAAAACCTGGACAAAACCAATAATGGGGAACAGAGCCCAAAATAGACACAGAATACAAATATTGATCTTATAAACTTGGAAAATTGCTAGAATAAAAGGTTTGTGTTACCATGTATTTTCTGAAGAATATGAAGTCTGAAATTCAAATGCCTATCTTTATTTAATGAATTCAATCCTTCACTCATTTGCCACAAAAAGCCAGACACCCACAGATTTTATGAGAAACAGAACAAAACTATGAGGCAAAAACCTGGACAGTTTTCATAAGTGGTGGTGGGTAGGTAATTCAGGCTCTTGCTACCTATACCAAAGGTATATATATATATATATATATACATATATATATATATATATACATACACACACACACACACACATACACACACACACACACACACACACACACACACACACACACACACACACACACACACACACACACACACACACACACACACACACACACACACACAACAAACTACATTCCCCTTAATGGACATTCTTCCTTGCACATAAAAGCTTAGCATACATTGAATAACAGTCAGCAACGAAGTTCCCAGACCAGTGTACTTTGCACTATAACTAAAATGAACCACATTCCCCTTAATGGATGTTCTCCCTTGCAATTGCATGCCCTTGCAGTTTGTATACAAACCATTGCATGACCAGCCAGCGTACTTTGAATAAATAAAACGAGCCAAATGCCTCCTTGCAACTTGAAAATGAACCACATCTCCCTTGCACAAAAAACATTCACACACACACACACACACACACACACACACACACACACGCACACACACACACACACACACACACATACATACACACAAAATCCATGAATAAATAAAACAAACTACATTCCCTTAACGGACGTTCTTCCTTGCACATAAAAGCTTATCATACATTGAATAACAGTCAGCACTCAGCAGCGAAGTTCCCAGACCAACGTACTTTGCACTATAAATAAAATGAACCACATTCCCCTTAATGGACATTCTCCCTTGCAATTGCATGCCCTTGCAGCTTCTATACAAACCATTGCATGACCTGCCAGTGTACTTTGAATAAATAAAACAAGCCAAATGTCTCCTTGCAGCTTGAAAATGAACCACGTCTCCCTTGCATAAAAAACAAACATTCTTCCTTGCAGCTTGTACAAACAGCTGGAAATGCTTGCATGTCAACCCTGGATGGAGCTCAATTCTGACAGGTTGGCAGGCTATTCATGGAGCAGACATCATTGTGCACATGATGATGTCAGGTCAAAAACAAAAATTTAAAATAGAAAGCTGGGAAACACATAAATTAAGGGTTGCCACTTGGGAATCGTGGCACCCCATTATTTTGACCTCAAAACCGGTAAAAACCAAGAAATTCGGTACTGTTAAGAGGTATGGTGGTGCTCCTATTTTTTCTTAATTTGTCCACAGTTTTATGTATGTTGTTCTCCATTACTCATACAGTATTACTTCAATTCATATAAAGGCATGGAAATTTGAAGAATTGTGTTATCTGCATGTCTGTTGACACATCACAATTGATTCCTTTAGAATATTTATACTGCCTGTCTATTATGCCTGACAATTCTACTGAATGTCCTATATGTCCACTACTAAGACTGAATGGCATGTCCTACTCTATCAGGTTTCCTTGTCCACTGGTATCATGCATCTCAGTCCCTGAATTTCAGGGATATTTCCAAGTTTGACTCTAATTTTAGCTCTGTCCCACTTAAACCCTTGAGGAAAGGTGGTGAATTTTACTCAAATAAATAATTAAACTAATTAGAGGTGTATACTTCTTTTAATTCAGAAAATATTGTTCTCGATTATTTTTGGATTTGGCCCAAATTGTGTCTAGGTTTGTCCCTGATTCACTTGAGAGGTATGACTGTTATTTGTTAGACTTTCCCTGCCTTTTATGTGTTATAGGTTGCCATATCTAGTGTTGTATGATTTGAGCACACCTGCTTACTGAGTTTAGGATTGCTTACACTCCTGTGTTTACATTATCTACATGAGCCCTACTGTTCCTCATCATGGCTGCAGTCATATGCTCTGGACTCCAGCACCTGCTGCTCTACATGTAGGGTAGTTTGGAGTCTTGCAGATTGGATGGGCACTGCTGCACACGGTACACAACTGGCTGATCTTGTTAGGTTTAGCACAACGTGTATGTGCTGTTAAAGAATCTCAGGGAATGGCTACTAATATGAATTTTGTGGCTTTCAGATATACTGCAGGATCAAATGCAGGACCAGATATCATAAATACATCTGAGTGGTCTTTTGAGATGGGGTAGTTTGCCAGTACCGACAATTAAACAACATAATGTTTAAAACAATGAGGAGATGTAAGTTCCACCAGAATAAAGGCTGCACTGGAAAATAAATATTAGTCTTCCTTTCCCCTAAAGTGTAGAGGATATGAGCTTCTATTATATTACTTTCTCTCCAAAGTGTCAGTTATACCTCCTAGGAGAATTTTGATACGTAAAGGTATGGGGCTCTTCTGATATCCAATAGTTGTGTTATGCAATAAGATTCAATGTGTTAGATATTCTTCTTGTGGGATGGTGATTTGTTTTTCCTTGTCTGACAAGGATTTATAATGATAGTCAAGAATATGCATAAATTAGAACAACACACCACAGTTTAGAAGTATAAAAAAAAAAGAAGTGTAAATCTGTGAGGATGGTGACTTGTGTCTGAGTAGCAAGCCCAGAGCCAGATAGCTGGCTGGGGTGAATTTCAAGTGGTGTTTGCTATCTCACTCTTTTCTGAGGTGGCAGATGATATCTATTACTACATCAAATGCTTGATTTGAGTGCAAAAAACTAAATAAAATAAAAAAGCAAGTGGAGGTAGATGCCATCCAACATCTCTGCCTGTGTTTGGAAACCATGTTAATATCACTACACAAGTGGAGGCAGATACCATCCAACATCTGTGCCTGTGTGTAGAAGTCATGTTAATAGCATTATATAAGTGGAGGTATGCCATCCAACATCTGTGCCTGTGTGTGGAAGCCATGTTAATAACATTATATAATTGGAGGTATGCCATCCAACATCTGTGCCTATGTGTGGAAGCCATGTTAATATCACTTCACTGTAAGAAACAATAGACCATTAAACAAAATGTATTGTGCCATGCTGTGATCCCCTGTCTTCCTTCCTCTCAGATGAATGATCATGGCAGGGAACAGTAACAGAACTGATGGTCCCATTATAATGTGATAAGACTAAAAGGGTTTTCAAAAAAGGACCCAGCCCTGCAAAGTGCTTATGTAAAAGCAGCATTACAGTAGACTTAGATGTCCTTGAGAGAGGACAAGAATGGAGTACTTAAGGAGTTCTGATAAGTCTGATAAAATGACAGTCAGTTATACATGATGCGATGGACCCCCTTCAGTTTGCATACAGACTGAATAGGTCGACAGAGGATGCAGTCAGTACAACATTGCATACAGTTCTTACTCATTTGGAGAATAAGGACTGTTACCATCAATTAAAGTTTGGCCTTCAATGTGGTGATACCAATGAAGCTAATTAATAAGCTGTCCATACTGGGTGTGCCACCCACTCTTTGCAACTGGGTCTTGGATTTTTTTAACAGGCAGACCACAGTCAGTCGAGCTGTGGAATAATATCTCTAAAACAATAATAATAAATACAGTAACTCCACAAGACTGTGTGCTGAGTCCAATGCTGTACATCCTCTTCAATTATGATTGTGTTGCTTCTCAACATGACACCAATATTGTCAAATTTGTGGATGATACAACAGTCATTGGTCTGATCTTCAGGGGTGATAAGTCAGTCTATAGGAGGGAAGTGGAGAACCTTGTATAGTGGTGTTGGAATAGTAATCTCTCTTTCTTAATACCAGCAAAACGAAAGAGATGATCATTGATACATGGAAAAATAGAGGGTAGCACTTACCATTATATATTGGTGAGCCTGAGGTGGCAAGAGTGTCTACATTCAAATTTCTTGGTATTAACATCTCTGAGGACCTTACCTGGACTCATAACATCACAGACCTGGTAGGGAAAAGCTGGCAGCGACTGTGTTTTCTGAGAAGGCTGCAGAAGTTTGGCATGCCCAACACTATCCTTAGCAACTTCTGCAGATGTTCAATTGAGAGAATTCTCTCCCACTCTATTACAGTATGGTTTGGGAATAGTACAATACAGGATTGCAAGGCCCTGTGGCGAGTAATAAAAATTGAGTAAAACATCACTGGAGTAACACTTCCTGCACTGGAGGAGATCTACACCAAATGCGTTTTTAGGAGGGCCCAAAACATTATCATGGACACTACCCACTCACAACACAAACTATTTATGCTGCTACTGTCAGGGAGGCATTACAAGAGCATGGAGGCCAGAACAACCAGATTGAAAGACAGTGTTATACCTCAAGCTATTAGACTGTTATAAAACTCATGTACTACCTTTCCCTCTAGTATTGTAGGTTGGTTCACATTTGGAGGGAAATTTGCTTTTTTGTGCAGAATGCGCTCTTTTGCAGAGTTATATATATTTACTGATATTGGTATTTATATTATTGTCTGTTTGTTGTGTTAGATTATTTCTCCTTGCTAATTGTCATTTTTTCTTATATGTTGCTGGAAGACTTGCAGAATAAGAATTTCATTGTATTTTGTGGTGCTGTCTCTAGTACATATGACAATAAAGTTGAATTGAATTGAAATATGCAGCAACATATCAAGGGGCAGTATGAAAAACATAATGATGCGTGCCCAGAGAAGTTTAAAATGCAATCCAAAAAATAAAACTAAAGATAAAGCATTGTGAATATGGGTCTATATTAGAACATCAATGTTTCAGAACATCGAATGTTCTAATATCGAACCCTATTCAGCGAACATTGAAAACAGCGAAGCTGCAGAAAACTGAATTTTTTCCCAGGGAAAGAATATGGTTGTCCGCTTATGTCACTTTGCTATTTTCAGTGCTGTTGTGGAATGTTATGGGTCAGGTTCAGGTAAGTGTGCGATTGTGTGGACGTGAGGATTAGGGTGGGTTAGGTGAGTTAGGGTTAGGGCATGGGTCAGGTAAGTGTGAGATTGTGGGGACGTGAGGGTTAGGGTGCGGGTGAGGTGAGTGTGCGATAGTGACGGATCTTAGGGTTAGGGTTTGGATTAAGGTAAGTGGATAGTTAGTGGTGTATGCACAGTTTAGTGTAGGGTTAGATGTAAGATTTTAAGTGGATGTGTGTGGATTGCTGTTTGTTTGGTGTGCTTGTGTTGTGTGTATGTGTTTCAGAACAGCAAATTTTTTCCCAAGAAAAAAATTTGCTGTTCTGAATGTTCAATGTTGTCAATGTTCACTGAATTGGGTTTGATATTAGAACATTCGAAGTTCTGACACTTCGATGTTCTAATATAGACCCGTGAATGTTTGGCTGTGTGCAGCATAGCAGCATAGTGCCTTGTATTGCCTTGATGAGCTTGACTCTCCAGTTTGGTTCTCATTGGGGTTGTCTACTGTACAGAGTCTGGATGCACTTCTCTGAGTCCACATATTGTTATAGAAGGTGATCTGGTTTTCATTTACATCCGAAAGACATGCGTGCAGTGGTAATCCTATAAATTACCTGTAAGTATGCATGCCATATGAGACAGAGTGTGGGTGAGCATTCTGCAGTGAGATGGCACTGCTGAACCATGACAGGCTCCAGCTCCCCATGACCCTGCAATGGATAAGATGGGTAACTGGAAATGAGAACACATATAGTTAACAATATACAGTGCAAAGATAACTGGTCACAGACCCCTCTTATGTAGTTATAGCTCCCGACATAAGGATATGATACAGTTATGGTTAGCGAAGGATAGTAAATAACACCATTATCATGTAAAAAACTAGCAGGAAATATAATCAGTACTGAAAATGTAAAACAGACCTACTTTGGAATAATACATTAAAATAATTAGCAGCAGTGTCCAAATGCTCAGTAAGTACACTTTACTAGTAGTATCACAATACTTGATTAGCAGCAGAAATACTAAGGTACTAAATGTGTTCACCTAAAGCTTAGGAAGTGGTCCCATGAGGAATGGTACCATTATTTATTGGGTCCACCTAAGGTTTATAAGGTTACATTTATAGCAACTGTTTACCATGATGCTGATTGCATGAATGTCATAATACTGACTTTCTGCAAATCATTACATTTGTGACCTATGACATTATCAGAAATAATTACATTTATGCCTTGATATGAATTACGCACTTTCACCATATGTCAAGGATTGCTTCCTGCTTGTTTTCTCAGGAATAACAAACTACACAGGCATATGATAGCTAGGTAAACCAGATTCAGAGCTACTGATTCAGTAAAATTCCTAACAATTTAAGAAGAGTATACTGAATAGTGAGCCAAGTCCTGTATAACTTCAGACGAAAACCATATATAGTCAGGCCATCAAATGCCTTAGTCAAGAGCAAACAGTGACTGACAAATACTAAAGTGTGTCCTTGGTTACCTAGCTAGTTACACATTTATTACTATGTTTAATCTTCTTCCTAAGTTTGAAGCAGTGAATAAAAGCAATGTGTAATCAAGCTGGGGTAGGTTCTTATTAAGGATTTGTAGTGTCAAAGAAACTACTGGATAATAAAGGTTTAAATTAATTCATTGCTCAGGGTAGCTTCATGTCTGACTGCAGGCCATAGCAATAATGGGTGAAGGTAGCTATGTTACTGTATGATTGGGCAATAGACATAAACCAGCAAATGTATTAACTACAAAGACAAATTATGTACTGCACTTTATGTGAAATAAAAACATCACTAGCAACTGTACAGAAATGCTTAATGGAAAGTTTTCAAGGCAAAAAGGGTGAGAACAATTATCTTTGTTCCTGCACTGCAACTTGTGAAAAAAAAAAACAGGCCCGATGAAATAACATTTCAGTACTTTATGCTGTACAAAATGTCTTGGTATAAAACACTATAGAACAGCACAATTGCTATTTGCAGATTAATAATTTACTGAACAGGTATGTTACTGTTTACTTTGTAGCAGCAATTGTTCCAACAATTCATATTCAACTGCTGTTCTGTGGAATACCTGACGTTCTGTGCACACGTGCTCGCACTCGCACGTGCGTGCATGTGTGTGCGTGTTTGTGTGTGTGCGTGTGTGTGTGTGTGTGTGTGTGTGTGTGTGTGTGTGTGTGTGTGTGTGTGTGTGTGTGTGTGTGTGTGTGTATGTGAGTATGCATATATTGTTTCTACTATCTGATCACTTAATGTTTTATGTCCACCACCCAGACATTAAGCCACTACTGTTTCAAAGAACTGTGGTATTTGACTGTAGCTTCAAACTACAGTTTTACTTTAGGGTCAGAGATCAAGAGACAGTATTAGAACTGCCTGTTAATGTCCTGTTGTGATATTAGCTACCAGTCTCAAACCCTAAACAGTTGATGTTTTGCAACTTAATTTAATTATTGAACTGAGCTGAAAGTAAATGCTGACTGCTGCAGTGAATTATGCTGTATCAGTGAATAGCATAGCTCATGTACTTGATGCTTTTGCACACTGATGTCACCATTGATTAGTTTGTATAAATAAGGGGATGGGCTGCAGATGGGCATAGCACTATGCAAATACCCTTTTGTTTTCTTTTTATTGTTTGTTATTGTTAAGGATAAATCATGGTAAAATGCAATACATTGCACCTCTGTCTATATCTGAATTGCCAGCTACTTGTAAAGGCGTTTACTGTTGTGGATTTAATGCCCTGACACTTGTAAAAATGAGACTCAGTTTACAGACATGGATTCTTTATAGCTAATCCTGTACAACTGATAATAAGTGGAGAGGATTAATGCCACATACTGTAAATGAGCTGGTCCCTGTAGATCAAAGTTTGATTCTGTCTGCCTCCATTTGCCAACTGTGTGACGTTTAGTAAGTCACTTAACCAGAGCTCCTGGTTCACCATTTGAAATGGACACGTATGGTGGCCAGTGAGCTTACTTGATCAAAAAATAAATAAAAACACCTATCTATATATAAACATGAACTACAGTCAGCTATTGGAATTGAATCCCACAGATGTTCATTTACAGAAATGCCACTAGATAGATATCACATTTTTTGCATCACAGTTCTACTAAAATGCATTCATTGATTAGAGATTACTGCAAGAAAAATAGGAAGGTTCATTGCCAAAGTATTTTTCTTTTCTTAAATTCTACAAATTCAGATTTATTAAATTTTACTTCAGGGGATGAAGGAGGCAATTACCCTCCCAAAGTTCGCAGTACCTTTTTTTTTTTCCTCATCAATGTGTTTGGCTGAAATAATTTCCAAGGCTAATTTTTAAGGAGCTATAATGCAATAACTTTTTTCCTTAGAAATACACTTTTTTGAGCTTGTTTGCATGGTAAAGTGGGGACTTATTTAAATGTTATAGAACAGTAACTATAGCACAAATAATAACTGCAGTCTTCCTTTACAATTTCATTAAAACAAATGCTCTCTTTTAAGGAAACGCAGTTGTTTGTACAATTTAGAAAGCACTCCTATGAAGATTATGTAAGGCTATTTTTCAATTATATTCTCAGTCAAGTTCTTATCTGTAGAACTAACTCTTATAGTCATACTTGGGCAAGTCCTTTGGTGTGAGAAATTTTATTATACCAAATGGGGACGAAAATATAGCCTTGTATTTGACTTGGTCTTGCAACTTACATTTATTTATTTACTGGTGACTAGATTGTCCAACTGGATTGTGGTGTATTTTCAGTGGAGGTTTTGGAAAAAAGATCCAGTACATAAAAATGATGATGATATGAAAACAAACTATTATAAAAATGATGACAATATGAAAACAAAATAGTACATTAGCAGCTAGCAGTTTTCATATATACCGATAAATAAAGATAATATAGCAGCATATTAAATGTCATAACATCAGAAATATATAAACATAATTAAGGACAAATATGTCTTATGGAATATTTCTAAGAATCTATGTTAACATCATTTGGGAATGACACACACTCACTATGTGCTAACACACAATTCTTGTGAAGTTTTTATTTAGTGGGAGTTTGTCATGATAAGAGTTATTCAGAGGGCAAGTAAATACAAATGCTAAATGATTTGTTGATTTGTTCTGCCATTTTGAAGATTTTATTAGAACTAATACAGATGACATGCTTAGGTATTTGGGGTAATTATTTAGATTGTTAATAAAGCTAATGTTTCCTTAGTCTATTAAGCACTAAATTCAGATTATATATATGTGTATATATATATATATATATATATATATATATATATATATATATATATATATATATATAACCTAATATGTCTCTTACTTCCTTAGTGAATAATTACTGTATAAATGTTTGTAATGTTTGATGCTTCTAATAATAGTGTATATAACTTATCTCTAAAACCTAACTGGAATCAATATCTGATTAGTCGTTTATCACTACTATTTTTCTCTTAATTTATAATATATTCTCTATTTTTTACTTTGTTTTCATGGGCTCGAACCAACAAAGGTTGATGGTTGGGATAGTAGTCTAGCAGATTTTGTTTTGTTTGCTAGACTAGGAATGCATTTCATTCCATGTATAGGGTGTATTAAAGTTTATATTAGAGTGAAATATGCTAATTTTTTGTTATTTAACTGTTTTTCTAGTTTTGAAATGCCTGACAAAATTGTTTTACTTTTATCTTTCATGGGGAAAGTTATTTGGATTGAGATAAATAGAAATATAACAATTGATATTCTGTTGTCTATTCAGGAAGAGTATTATGTATACAGGATTCTATTAATACAAGTTCCTTTATTATTTATTATCTTTAAAGAATTCTGATGTGGATTTAACTTTGATATCCTTAAATACTAATGGCTTAAACAACCCATATAAAAGAGCTAACCTATTAATGTATCTTAAACTTAACAAGGCTCAAGTAGTTTTTCGCCAAGAGGCACACTTTAAAATAAATGACACATTTATGTGGGACCCTAAGGAATACCCAATACATGCTCAATCTTTTTATAAAAATAAGACCAGAGGAGTAACAATTCTATGGAAAAATATTTTCTTAAATCCCCAAATTATTTACAAAGATGTAGATAATGATGGACTCATGGCCTTAGTTATACTTAAGTTTAACAATAGAATTTGGACCCTGGTGAATTTATACTGGTTCCCAGGTATGGGGGTTGGACTAGCTAAGAAACACTTAGACTTTTATTACAACTACTTCTAAAGGTAATATTATACTAGGAGGTGATTTCAACTGTATCATAGATATTACAGAAACTACCAATAGGAAATCTCCTAGACTATCGTCCTTAGCCAAACAGTTAAAAAATGGACAGAAATGTTTAAATTAAAAGACACCTTTAATGCCTTGGGGCCAAATTATTTACTATTCTCACACCAAGACTATAGACATGGTACCCAAACTAGAATAGATAAAATTTATATCTCATAAGATCTTTATCCTAAAATCTTGAATTTTTCAATACAAGCTTGTCCCTTTTCAGATCATAATTCCCTGTTGTTAGCAATGCACTTGAATTCAATCAATTAGTTATTGCTTCAAGGATTCCTTCATATATCACAAAAATTAAAGACTTTAAATCTTGGATAACTTCTGAACTTCAGCTTTTCTTAGAGATTAATTATAAACCTAAAGCAAACACAGTTATGGTTTGGGATTCTCTTAAGGCCTATCTATATGGTAAAACCATTAGCTGGTACAAAAATAAAATTAAAAAATGGGACTCAGAGTTACAGCAACCCCAAAATCAAATATTATCTCTTAAATCTAATAAGAACGTAATTGCTACAGATAATAATAAGAAAATAGAAGAAGAAAATAAGAAATACAATGAAATATTATCCCATAAAACTAATTTAGCTATGGAAAAACTGAAATTAAATGATTATGCTACCTCTCCTATGCATCTTCATAACCGATCTATGAAAGTTAAGATACAATCAAAAATTAATAACATTGATAGTATCTTTCATGAAGAGAAACGGAAAAACATCTCAGACATAGGGGACATTCTGGAGGCTTTTAATTATCATTATGCAGAGCATCATAAAGATAAAATAAGTACAAATGAATGCGAGAAGTTAGGGAATATAGTTCCTAACATAACAAGAATTCCTGTGGGACTTAAGTTAGATCTACACAAACCTATTTCTCAAAAGGAAATTACAGATGGGATTAAAGGAAGTAAGTCTAATAAAGCACCTGGAATAGATGGCTTAATTATCGAAATTTATAGATTGTTCCCTTCTTCTATAATCTCTCTCCTACATAAAACCTTTCTTGAAGTTCAAACATTAGCAAATATTCCTCCTTCTTAGAGATATTCTCTAATTTCCCCTATATTAAAAGAGAATAAGGACCCTAATCATTGCAACTCAAATAGACCACTTTCTTTTTTGAATAATGATTATAAACTATTTATGTCAATTGTGGTCAATAGATTGAAAATACCCATATCTAAAATAATTAATGAAGACCAAACTGGTTTCATACATAACAGGCATACACAGGATAATATTAAAAGACTATTAACTCTGATAGATTACCTCAATACAGGAAACAATGAAGCATTGATAATAAGTCTAGATATTCAAAAGTCCTTTGACTCCTTAAATTGGGGTTATTTATTTAAAGTCTTACAGTTATTTGATTTTCCCCCTTTTTATCACAATGATAAAGAAAATCTATGAAAATAATCTAGCATATATCAAATTAGGTCCCTTTACTTCCAAAGCAATCCAAATCACTAGAGGTACTAGACAAGGATGCCCCATGTCCCCTATCCTATCTGTTCTGGCCATAGAAATACTTGCCATTTTAATGCATAATAACCCAAAGATAAGAGGTATAAATATATATGACCAATATATTTCTAAAATAATGATGCTTGCTGATGATGTCTTACTTACCTTAACTAACTGCAAATAAGTGTTAGGTGAAGTAGATATAGTGACAACAAATTTCCAAAAAATCTCAGGACTCTCCTTCAACAAATCTAAATCAAAATATGTATTATTAAATAAAAAACAGAACATACAGGTTCCAGTTAATCATATTATTGGAAACCAAGTTTCAACTCTAGACTATTTAGGAATAGTCCTAGACAAGAATATAGAGGACACCTTAAAGCTTAACTATGCTAAAGCCATAGACTTAATCAAGACATTAATAAGCAAATGGAATAATTTGTTTATAACATTTGATGATAGGTTACAACTGATAAAAATGGTTTTGTTACCTAAAATATTATATATAGCACAAGCCCTTATACTTCCACCAGGAAAGAAAATCCTTAAAGAAATCACTTCAACTCTGATGAAATTCCTATGGTGCCCCAAAAGAAATAGAGTGGCATATTCTCATCATATCTGAAAATGGGAACAAGGGGGGGGGGGTTAAAATTCCCAGAGACTGAAACTTATATAAAGGCACCTATAATTAAAATAGTGATGAATTGGATAAATCCTGGATACTCTTCCAATTGGAAACAGTTGCACTCCATTATACTAATGAATAAAAATTATTTATCAAAGAATGCTTTGGTAACTGACAAAGATAACAGATATGGAACTATTTAAGTTTAAATTTGCAGTATAGTACAACAAAATTAACTAAACTAACACTAATAAATAATATTTTTGATGTGTTTAGAAAATTCATTAACACAAATCTAGATATAAAACTGTGGCATTGGTTTTTAATACCATTTGCTATTACAAGGGATTTCCCTGATAAAACACATAGAGAGATTTTTGGTTTATGGGAAAACAGTAACCTATTTTGTTAGTTGCAAAGTATTGAAAACCAACAAGCTTTGAACATGCAAAGTATATGTCAACCTATGGCCTATCCCCTAATGCGTGGTTGGTTCTTCAAAGTGTCACAGCATACACTAAGGATCTGTGTAGAATAATACATAATTCAGCCTTCAAAACCGTACCAAAAATGATAAATTGGATTTTTGGAATTCTATATAATAATATCAACGTTAAGAATGAATTATCATATTTATATAACACTTTAATTGTCTATAAGACAGCTCCTAAAAATTCTTACTGACAATACCTAACTAAACGGTTTCAAGTATCATTATCAATGCAAGATAAAACAAACATTTTATTTTCAGGTAAACTAACTTCTTACTCACAATTCTGGAGGATTTTTCATTGGAAATTTCTACACAGATCCTTTTTGACACCTGAGAAACTCTCAAAAATTAACCCTTCAAACAGCAAGTTATGTTGGAGATGTCATCTGTCCACTAATGCTGACTGGTCTCATATTTTTTATGACTGTACTAATATTAACCCATATTGAAATGAGATGAACAAATTTCTTCAAGCTATCTATACTGATATATTTGTTTTGACAAAGTCTTTAATTTTATTGAATGTTGTTAATAGTAATAATATGAAGAAAGATGACATGTATTTGTGGACAATGTTAGCTATAGCCTGAAAATGTATAACTAGAAGATGGAACTGTAATGTATCACCCACAATGGAGGAATTCCTATCATCACTGAAGAAATGCATACTAATGGAGAAAATAACTAAAGAGTTAAGAACTTTTCCTAAGCCATTGGTTAATAGTCCATGGAGGAAAGTTTTGAATGTGATTGATACCCCACAGATGGAACCAAACTCTTCCTATCATAGTTTATATATTAACTTATTATTTAACTACAAATGTTTTTATCTGAATCCTTTTTGTTAGGCTGAATGTAAATACTGCAAATAGTTATTGAATGTTATGAATGTATTAAATTATTGTGTTATTTCATCAAAATAAAAATCATTGGAGTAAAAAAAAAAGAAATATATAAACATGGCATTAATACCATTGCCTGGACAACTTTCAGTACATGAACAAATAGAGGTAGGCTGAGCTGGTATATGTAATAAAGGAAGTTAGCGGAGGTATGTCTGAGTAACCTTGTGTTTGACATAGTCTAACAACATTTATTTATTGGTGACAAGGATATGCAACTAGGTTGTGGCCCATTTTAAGTGGAAGTCCAGAGAGAAAATCTTTAGTATACACAAATAACGATAATTTGGAAACAAAATATTTCATTAACATCACAGCAGTTTTTACATGCACGATGAAGAAAGATTACATCAGCATATTTACTGCCTTAACATCATTAATGTATAAATACGACTTGACTAGCAATACCCAAACAGCTCTAAGCAAGTGAACAGGGAGATGCATGTCAGGTTGTTAAATATAATAAAGGAAGGCAGTTCATGTATATCTGGAAGTACATTTACACTGTGAGGCATAGAAGCATATATGATGGTTATCTCCTGACTAAATAATAAAACAAAAGCATTGCAAAATGCATTCATACTTGTAACACGTTTTGTGAACCAGGCACACATATATACACAGCTGGTGGAAACCTCAAATTCAAGAGTGGAATGCAAACAATGTAAAGTGAATGCTACAAAGAGGCATGCATTCTGAAAGCTGAGTGTATAGTTTCACAACGTAGACAAAAACAAAACTGAACTGTATATACAGGATTAATCATGTATTTAAAATGTGTTTACTTTTTAAAGAAGAGCAGGAATAAAAACTTTTAGTGATTACGTGTCGTCCAAGCATACCTGGGTAAACAGTGAAGGGTTTTAGCAACCCCTTTGTGTCATGTTCAAATTATAGAGCTTTGTTGTGCCTGGATGCAAGCTATCTTCAGTTATGAGCTTGCCTGAAACATCTTGTCAAGCAATGGTGCAAGGCAGCCTTTCTTGTGCAGATTAGAAAACCTTAGCTATTGCTGATGCCTGATAAGATGCAACTAATGGATTCTAAACTTATTTTGCTATTCTGAGATTAAAAACCTGACCAAACAATGTTCAGTTGTTAGATTTCACAAATATAGACATAAAATGTAACATCTCTGTGGATCTTCACTGTCCATGAACAGAGAATTCTAAGATACTTTTGGTCTGCATCTTCAAGCTCTTACAGGCTAAATAATCATTAGGTGCAGTGTGTGATCTGTACTAGATGTCTGTATTGATCTCTCCTTGTCATTAAGTTATGTTGCTTTGTGTTGTAAATGGTGCACTGAGAAATGCTAAGAGAGAAAGAATACACAACCCCATATACACCTATCTACACTTATGTATGAATATATGTAGAAAGGAGAGCACACTCCCTGACTATGTAGAAAGGATAGACTTGTAATTAGAATAATAAAACATCAAATTGTCAAATTGTAGTTTTATTTTACAAATTCCAGGTAAGAAACCATAATAGAGCCAGTTAGGGCTTTTGTGTAAAGACACCATAGACTTTTTCAGATTGTATATCTTTCTTTGGATAAATAAAAATAGTCATAACATAAAACTTTAACAGGCAGAAATAAAGCTTTCTTCTCTCATTGTTAGAAACTTGTATTGTTAGCACATACTCCATTTGTGTCTGTGTCTGTGTGTGTGTGTGTGTGTGTGTGTGTGTGTGTGTGTGTGTGTGTGTGTGTGTGTGTGTGTGTGTGTATGTGTGTGTGTGTGTGTGTGTGTGTGTGTGTGTGTGTATACGCGCGCGCATGTGTATGTGTGTATATAAACCGACCTTCAATCCTGTCTGTTAGAGTTTTATATTATGACCATTTTTATTTAGGTTCATAGGTAGGTACTAGGCTATGGGTCTATATTATAAGATCGACGTTTGAAAACATCGAACAACATATGGTCGACACCATATGGTTGATGTCTTCAAACATCGACCTTATAAAAAGACAAAAAAAAAAAAAAGAAAAAAGTATCCTAACGGGTTTAAGTGGGGGGCAAGCCCCCCTGCACCCCCCACATAGGGGGCTGTGCTCCCCCCCCACTACATAAATATACCAACTCCGAGACCGCACTACATTGCAGTAAACAGAAATCTCTCCTTACGGAGATTTCCGTTTACACTCCCGAGATTCTGAGCGTTCAATATTCTTGTGTCGACAATGTCAGATTTGACATTGTCAGCTTTCAAGAATATAATATAGACCCTAGGCTATTAGCCCTAGGGCTTATATAAGCTTAGCCAAAAAGGTACCCTGGCTTTCACCACCCAAGAAAATTATTTTCCTGTGCCCCTGTCGAGCAGAGCCACAGAAGTGATCCCCGGGGTGAATTTCCTATCTCCCATCCAATCATCAAGATTTTTCCTGAAGAGTGCTAATGAGGAGCTTTGTTTGATATAGATAGGTAGCTTTTTCCAGAGTATGAGAAGTCTCTGGGACAGAAATTTATCCCTCCAGCATATTCTGTTTATTGTAGTGACAAGGTTTAGGCCCCTAGAGCGTGTAGCTCAGAGGGATTGGGATTTCTTTAAGTGGAGCATGTCCAACAGCTCTGGGTTTGACATAGCTTTGCATGTTAGGCAGAGATCGCCTCTGAGTAGGCAATATGCGATGGCGTAAAGATGGTGTTTTTTGAGACAGTCTGCGTAGGGCATCTGTTTGAGGCCGGTGATCCTCTTTGTGAGGTATTTCTGCGGCCTTTCTTGTTGTTGTAAATGTCTTGTGAGGTACATACCAAAAGGGGCATTGTACTCTATAATGGGTCTAATGAGTGATGAGTAGAGGGGAACAATGACCTCTTTTTTCCTGGATAAGAAACCTTTTGTGATGACGTGTGCCATGTAGAATGATTTCCTGACAACTGTGGTGATGTGATTATCAAAGGAGAGACTACTGTCCACCTGTGTCCCAAGGTCTCTTATCACACTTTTGGTGTTAAGTACCGCCTATGTGGTAGTTCATGGGTACAGAGTTTTTACGAAAAGGCATGACAATGCACTTTTTGGCATTGAGCTTGAGGCCATGGCTTTGACACCAGGCATATGTCTCAGTGAGGCCCTTTTGTAGGATGTCCATATCATTAGGAGTTTCGATTATGGCTCCTAGTTTGCAGTCATCTGCGAACTTCATTAGCCAAAGACCTTCTGTGTTAGCCTGTACTTCTGAGAAGTAGATACCAAACAGGAGAGGACCCAGGACTGAACCTTTTGATACTCCACTTGTCACTGGCCTGAAGTCAGATTTGGAGTCTGTTACTTTCACAATGTGGGTTCTGTCAGTGAGCCAGTTGGCAACCCATCTTGTGACATAGGGATTTATAGCTAGTTTAGTGAGTTTATCTATAATTCCAGAGTGGGGGATGATGTCAAAAGCCTTGATGAGATCTAGATAGGCTGTGTGAACCACCTTACTCTCATCTACGGCTTTGGTGACTGCTTCAAAGAAGTCTATCAGGTTTAGGAGACATGATCTGCCTTTTACAAACCTGAACTTGGTAGAGTCCAGAGTTTGGAGATTACCAGTGTCATTGTTTATAAGTTCCATGATGCTACATTCCATAGCCTTGCAGACTAGGCTCATCAGGCTAATGGGGCGGTAGTTCCTGGGGTCCGTGGTGGCTGTCTCTTTGTGGAGTGGAATAACCGTCGCTGTGTGCCATTCATTCATGATTGAACATGGTACTTAGGTGGGGTGCCAGTTCATTCTGTAGTTCATGTAGAATGCAGCCTGGAATGTTGTCAGGTCCCATGGATGCTGTGTTCATGGCTTTGGAGAGTGTGGTTTTTACCTGTGCAGCCGTGATTACAGGAACTTTGCATTCTTCTGGTATAGAGATGGGCCCTTTAGGGGGTGAGAGGGGGGTAAAGTTAGCACTGTCAGGATGTTGGCAATATCAGTTGGTTCTGTATATTTAGTGCCATTGTGCTGTAATGCAGAACAGATCTGAGTGTTGCCGTTGAGATTCTTGACATAGCTATAGAATGCTTTGTGCTATAGAGGCTGACAAGGGAGTTCCTCCGATCATGGTATTTTACTCTTTTTTGCAACAGTTTCTTTCTTCGGTTGTTGAGTTTGTTTATGGCATGGGGCCACCAGATTGGCTTCCTTTTTTTTAGATGATAGCATCTTGGTTCTGTTAGGGATTGCACGATCCAAGCACTCGTGTAAGTGCTTATAAAGTGCATTTGTGTAGGATTCAGCAGTTGTACCTCTATTGTCCATCTGCATGGGTGTTGTGAAGTTTGCCACTTCTGTCTTAAGAAGCACGAAGTTGGCTTTGGAGAAATTTTTTACAGTGGTTTCCCTAATGGGGGTGGGGGTGGGATGTGGATGTCTAGGGTGATTAGCTTGTGGTCGGATCTGACCAACGAGGAATTGACCTCTGGTGTGGAACACTGGTTGCCCATATTGGTAATGACCAGGTCTAGGATATTGCTGTCCCTGGTGCGGGTGTGGATAAGTTGATCCAAGGAGTTGGAATTTATTAATTCCAGAAAACGTTGAGCAAAAGCGTTGGTACATGAGTAATTTTCCCAGTTAATGGTGGGGTAGTTGAAATCGCCCATTATTTGGGTGTTAGGTTGTACCCTAATATTTTCCAGTGTATCAAGAAATGAGGAGTGGGAATCCTGGGGCATGGTGGGGGATCTGTAGCAAGCTACAATTTGGATTGCGGTCTTGCCCAGAGTTATTTGCAGTTGGATAATCTCGGATGCATTATGCTGAGCAACTAGCCTGGAGGTGTGGATATCCTTAATGAATATGGACATGTCTCCACCTTTAGTGTTTCGGTCCAGGTTAGGTGGCCAAAAGGTGTAGTATGAATTATAGTCTGGTAATGCAGGGGTGCTCTCTGGAGCCTTGAACCAGGTCTCTGTCACTGCACAGAAGTCGACGTTTTCCATTTTAAGGAGTGCCCTTGAGTGAGTGCATTTTGAGGTTTAGACTTCTAGCATTGAGTAGCATTACCCTCAGATTTTGCTTGCTTGTACCTGTTACGAGGGTGAGTTTGTCATTTGAACCTTGCCTAAAAAAGGCACTATAGGGGTGGCAAGAGCCTTAGCCAGTATCTGGCATCCCAAGGGCAAGAGGTGCAGACCATCTCTGGCAAAGCATTGTGGTCTGTCAATCATGTCATCCGAGGCAGACAGATACTGGATCCCCCTTAGAATGACACCTGTAGCTTAGCCAATTGTTGAAGTCAATCATTTTGTCCTTGCACTGTGGTATCATTCTGGGTGATGGCAGGATGCTACTCAGGGCTAGGGTCATACCTGACTGGGCTACAAGATCAGACAGCTTCTTCATGTCTCTTTTCATGTAGTCCAGGGAGGTACGTCTCAGGTCATTCACACCAACATGGAAAATGACAGTCATATTTGTACTTGTTGTGGAGTGACCAGAGTGCATGTATTATGTGGCGAATCCTGGCACCTGACGGGCAGCTGACAGTAACTTTCTTCTTGTTTAGCCTAGTGAGTGGAACATCAGTGTGCCTGACTATAGAGTCACCTATGACTAGAGTGTTGGGTACGTTGTTATGCTTTATGGGCTGTGGTTGAGTGGCACACTGAGTTTGTGGGCTATGTGTCATTTGGGTTGTGTTGGGGAGTGGAGGTTGCTTGCGTTTCTTAAAAAAAAAAAAAAAAAAAAAAAAAAAGATTTTGGATGAAAGTGATTACTGGTTGCGGTACAGTTGCCTGTCTGGAATTTTTGAAATAAATCTCAAAACTTATATTACCACTATTTATTGTCTTGCATCATGAATTTATTTTTCTAATTATATATGATACATATTACACAGTGAAGACTCTAGCCTTGCTAAATCTTTTTTGTAGTTTTTACTAAATAATGTGTCTGTGTGACCTTTTTATCTTTTGATTTGGATGTTGTTTGAGATATTTTGCTGTTACAATAATGTCTGGGATATCAAGTTTGTTTTTAAACTCTGTATTTCAAAAGTCTATCCAAACAATCCACTTATCTTGTACTGATGAGCTCAGGAAAATGGGCAAAGAATGGCATGCTTATGCTAGTGGGGTTGGCTTTATTGGTCTAAATGTACCAGTAAAGACATAAAAAAGTAAAAGCAAATGGTCAAGGGAAATCAGAAGACATGCAGCTAAAACACTGGTATGTCCTTAAAGAGTCAGTTGCATGTATGCCATGGGCATCCACTAAAGGAGATTTAGGGTATTAGACGGTGAATATTCAAGCTTTGCTAAATCTTTCCTGAAGTTTTTACTAAATAGTTTGTCTATGTGATGTTTCACCTTTTGGTTTGAATGCTGTTTAGGATATTTTGCAGTCATCCTAATGTTAATGATATCAGGCTTGCTTTTAAGCTCTGTGGTTCTAAAGTATGAACAAATAATGTTCTTCCACCATACTGACCAGTTCAGAAAAGGTTGAAACATGTCATGTCTACATCCAGTGGGGGATTGTCTTTATTGGCCTAACTACATTATTAAAGATTTAAAAAGTAAAATCAAAATGTCATGAGCATTCAGAAACCATGTAGCCAAAACACCAGTATGTCCTTAAGGGGTTATTTAAGCAATAACCCATGCCTGGGATTGGGTAATGCTGGATTTACCCATGGTTGGTGTGGTTTGGTCATGAGGGTGAAGCATGAGTGGCCAAATAAAGACAACTGTGAGTAAATCCAGCATTACCCACACCCAGAAGTGGGTTATTGCTATTATACAATAACATTATTTAAGAAAAAATACTTACTTTTCTTAAATAATGGCATTGTATATTGCCTCCGTGCTGCCCTTCCTCAGCTGTCCGGTATTCTGCGGCAGTTCTGATGTACTGTGCATGCATATGCTTATGCAGTACATCAGAGCTGTGTGTAGAAGCAATGGAGAAAGGAAGATCTCTGTTGCTTTTTCAAAGGAGTCTCGCTATATTAAAAGAGTTTAACATAGCGAGATGGCTTAAAAAAAGCAATGGAGAAAGGAAGATCTCCGTTCCCTTTTTTAAAGCTGTCTCGTTATGTTAAATGAGTTTAACATAGCGAGATATCTTTAAAAAAAGCAACAGAGAAAGGAAGATTTTCGTTGCTTTTTTTTTTAAGATATCTTGCTATGTTAAACTCATTTAATATCGTGAGATTACAGCAACGGAGCTCTTTTGTTCTCTGTTGCTACCAAAAACACAAAAAATGAAGAGTTATACTAATGGAAAAAGTCCAGGTGACCGGACCTTTTCCATTAGTATAAGTCGTATTTACAATGGGCATGCTGACCAATCAGCGTGCACGTTTTGGAATATTAATGGAGGGGGGGGGTCATTGTAAAATTGCATATAACCCATTGAGTCTTACACACACACACACACACACACACACACACACACACACACACACACACACACACACACACACACACACACACACACGCACACACATGTGCAGAAAAAAAGACCAGAAGTCTCCATACTCCCATAGCAACATAAAGCAAAATGTTACCGACACTAATATAAGGGTTGAGTTTAAATATACTGTACATAAAACACTGCATTAATAAAATTGCATATTAAAATAGTAATAAAACACACAAAAATATCACACTGGAATAAAGCAACATGTATAGTATCAGACAAATCAACTAATAAGAGGGTTTTACAGTTTGCATGGATGTTTTTTTTTTCATTCTTGTGTGCTTGCCACCAAAATGATTCCATCTGTGGACATTTTAAGGCTATGCTACATGTAAAACAGTATATTTGTTTGCGTCTTTCGGCTTTTCTCGGTTAGGGGTCGCCACAGCGGAACTCCGGTCTGCTAATGATTGGCAGTAGATTTTTACGTGCCGAGTTGCCGGCCCTGACGCACAACCTTCAACGAAGGCATGCCTATTAAAACAGTATGTATATTTCTGAAATATAGTACTACTGATATTCTTGTCTCCTCATTTTAACTAATTTACTTTAGGGTACTCAGTTAATGAGGTGTCAGATTCCTGTTTGCGGATAGGTTGCCTGTAGCTCTGTGTCACAGTAAGATGAAATGTGAGAAAGATATTTTAAACTGAACAAGTAAAACCATCTTTTTTCTTCCTTGTTCAGTATATTTCATTTTATCACATTTAAAATGAAAGACAACATATTGCAAAAGGTAAAAAAAAATAAATAAATAATACAAATAGAGCTATAGCAAACTTAATTTGAACTACTCTTCACAAAAAATTAACCACAACAGCAACCAGGTACCTCAGAAGAACGATGAATAAATTCAATTGTATAAAAGAAGTAGAGGTAAGGCTCCAGGTCTCTTCCAAGAATTTTTATTAATAAGTTACACAAGCACTTTCACCAACTGGCTTCTTCACCTGAACTTCAAATTATTAATAAAAATTCTTGGAAGAGACCTGGAGCCTTACCTCTACTTCTTTTATACAATTAATTTTAACTACGTTTCCTTCTGCATTTTATAACCAGAAAGAGAAGATATATCTAATAATAAATCAGTGGAGTAAAACAAATGTTGTAACATTATATCACTACAGTAATTAATGTTATGTATGATTATTTTTGTTTAAAAACAAAAATATACAGAATTTCATCTTCAGTGTTTACATTTTGATGTCTTCCAACAGTTAGGAACTAAATAAATGTATACTTACAGAACTGGTATATAAAGCTGGCATAGTAAAACATTATCACAATATGTAAAATGGACTATTTTTTACCCAAACAAGCAAAAACTTAAATGCATATATGCAAACACCCCCACTGAACAACACGGTATCAGCAAACACAGAAGCAATTTTCTTAAAACAATGCATACAATTTTCTTAGAGCAATAATAGCAGACCTCTCATCTGTCCATATTTTGGAGGAACATCCCTGTTTTGAGGCCCGATTTACTCCTTCACACAATTTTCTGAATCCCCCCTCATCACATGTGATTTTTGAAACTGTCTGGTACACTGAAAACCACATTACATGACCAACATACTAGTGGCACCAGTAATTTAAAAAAGAGGTCAGACATCTCACGTCTCCTTTCACCAGAAGCAAAAATAAATGATCTCATAATGCAGTTCATTAAAGTCTACAGATTTTACATTACTCCTATGATAATGTGTTTATATTTTTTCCATAATTTTTGCCACTGTCTGCTTTTTTTAAACATGTTTCTGAGTAGTATCCCACATTCTTACTGGAAGCAGGAAGAGTTATGTGCCATTTAGTATTCATAATTTATGCTAATCAGATGCCCAGGCTTTTGGGTGGATGTATCTACTTTTCAAGGGCCTTTGTACCGATTTTCAATTTCTGCAGGTTGAGATGTATGAATAATGGTGCATGGTTTGTCTTGGGGCAGGCGGTTAGGATTCATAGTTTCATAGTTTCATAGTTTGGTACTACGCTATCTGCCCTGGGGCATTTATAAGCCTAGCCATAGTGATGTGGCTTTTGCCACCCCATGTAATGGTACAAAAGTGTACAGAATAGATTTAGAATACTGTGCCTCTGTCTAGTAGTGACACAGTGAAGACCCCCTTACATAACATAATTAGTTTACTGTGCCTCTGTCTAGTAGTGACACAGAGATGACCCCTGGGGTAAACCTACGATCTCCCATCCACTCGTCAAGATTTCTCTTGAAGAGAGTCAGTGAGGGGCTCTGCCTAACATGAACTGGGATTCTGTTCCAGAGTATGGGAAGCCTCTGAGTTATGAATCTGTCCCTCCAGCATGTCCTATTCATATTTGTGCTGAGGTTCAAATCTTTAACTCTCGTGGTTCTGATGGATTTGGATTTTTGAGGTGGAGCATGTCCATCAATTCCTGATTGGACATGGCCTTGTACATCAGGCACAGATCACCTCTGAGTAGGCGGTATGCTACTGAATAGAGTTGGAGTTTCTTTAGTCTGGCAGCATATGACATATGTTGGAGACCCTTGATCCTCTTGGTGAGGTACTTTTGGGGTCTCTCTAGCTGTTGCAAGTGCCGGGTGAGGTACATACCAAATGGGGCATTGTACTCAATCATGGGCCTGATAAGGGAGGAGTACAGGGGCACAATGACCTCCTTTGATCTGGATGTGAATCCCTTCATGATAAGGTGGGCAAGGTAGAAAGTCTATCTAACCACTTTGGCAACGTGGGTGGCAAATGAGAGTTCACTATCGACTTGGGTCCCCAGGTCTCTGATTACGTTTTCCGTACTCAGTGGGTTACCGCCTATGTGATAATTTGTGGGCACTTTGTTTTTCCCAAAGGGGATGACTATACATTTTTTGGCATTTAGTTTAAGGCCATGACTCCGGCACCAGTTGTCCATTTCAGTGAGGCCTTTCTGTAGGATGTATGTGTCAGCTGGTGTATCGACTATGGCGCCTAGATTGCAGTCATCTGCGAACTTTGTCAGCCACAACCCTCCCATGTTTGCTTTCACATCTGAGAAATAAATGCCGAACAAGAGGGGTCCCAGGACAGAGCTTTGTGGGACACCACTTGTCACTGGCTTTGAGTCTGACATGGCTCCAGCGATTTTGACTTTATGGGTTCTATCCTTTAGCCAGTTTCCCACCCATCTTGTGACATATGGATTTACATTTAAGCTGTTGAGCTTGTCTATGATGCCAGAATGGGGTCTTGTGTTGAAAGCTTTAGCCAAGTCCAGGTAGGCTGTATGGACTGCTTTGCCCCCGTCAATGGCTCTAGTGACTGTTTTGAAAAAGTCAACCAGGTTTAAAAGGCAGAATCTGCCTTTTACAAAGCCGAACTGGGTGGGAACAAGTGTCTGTAAGTCCCCAATGTCTCTGTTTATTAGTTCCATAACGGTTCTTTCCATAGCTTTGCAGACCAGGCTGGTTAAGCTTATGGGGCGGTAGTTACCAGGGTCAGTAGAGGTGCCTCCTTTGTGGAGTGGGACTACTGTTGCTGTACGCCAGTTTTCAGGTACATATCCTGTAGTAAGGCTAAGGTTAAATAGCATTTTTATGTGCGGGTTTAGCTCCTCTTGGAGTTCAAGTAGCACGCAACCCGGGATACCATCAGGTCCCATTGATGCTGTGTTTTTAGCTATGCTGAGGGTGGTTCTCACCTGGACATCTGAGATGACAGGGAGGTTACATTCAGCTGGGATAAGTATTTCTTCTTTTGGGGGTGAGGGAGGGGAGAAATTTGCACTGAACCTGTCTGCCAGAATGTTGGCAATATCTGTGGGTTCAGTGTATTTTTTGTCATTGTGAACTAACTCTGAACATATCTGAGGGTTTCCGCCCAGGTTTCAAACATAGCTGAAAAAGGCCTTGTGGTTATCTTTAGTGTCCATAGCGATTTTTTTCTCAAAGTTGGCCTTGGATGTTTTTATGAGAGAATGTAGCTTTCTACTAGTGCTGATCAGAGATGCCTTCTCTTTATGGGATTTTGCTCTGTCGTGCAGTAGCTTCCTTCTTTTGTTATACAATTTGTTTATGGCTGGGGTCCACCAGACAGGACACCTGCCCTTGGTGGAGAGGGTCTTGGTTTTATTTGGGATTGCATGATCCATGCATTCTTGGAGATGTCCGTAGAAAGCATTTGTGAAGGATTCTGCATTGTGGGATGTGGTTTCCACTGTCCCAGTGGGCTTAAAGGATACCATCTCAGTTTTAAGAAGTGTAAAGTCGACTTTTGAGAAGTTTTTCACTGTAGTCTTTTGTGTTGGGGGTGGAGGTGGGATGTGTATATCCAGGGTGATTAGTTTGTGGTCAGATCTCACTAGTGAAGGGTATATTTCCGGTGTGGAGCACTTTGTCCCCATGTTTGTGATGATCAGGTCTAGTATATTATCTCCCCTTGTGGGAGAGGTGACTAGCTGTTCCATTGCATTTGAATTTATGAATTCCAGGAACCTTTGGGCTAGGGTATTTGGGCTAGAATAATGCACCCAGTCTATGTTAGGGTAGTTGAAGTCTCCCAATATGATGGTGTTTGGTGAGACATTCATATCCTCCACTGTCTTCAGGAAGGCTGAGTGGGGTTCCTGAGATTGGGAGGGTGGTCTGTAACATGCTACCAGTTGTATAGCAGTTTTGCCTACGGTTAGTTGCACCTGGATGGTCTCTGATGCTTCATGTGTTGCCACTAACCTGGAGGTGTGGGTGTCCTTGATGAATATGGACACTCCCCCTCCCTTTTTGGTTTGGCCCGAGTTTTGGGGCCGAAAAGCATGATACGAGGTATAGCCTGGTAGCGCTGGGGTGCTCTCAGGAGCCATGAACCAGGTTTCAGTTACTGCACAGACATCGACGACCTCCATACTGAGGAGTGCTTCGAGAGCCTGCATCTTGAGATTTAGACTTCTGGCGCTGAGCAGCATTACCCTTAATTTTTTTCCATTTTTGTTTTCTAAAGAGGTGAGTTTGTCTTTTGAGCCTTGCCTAAAAAAGGCACTATGGGGGAGGCAAGAGCCTTAGCCAATATCCGGAAGCCCAGTGGTGACAGATGCAAGCCGTCCCTTATGAAGCAGCGTGGCTTGTCCAGCATGTCATCCCAAGCAGACAGACATTGGATCCCCCTAGAATGACACCAGTATTTGAGCCAATTATTAAAACTGGTCATCTTGTCTTTGTATTGTGGCATCATTCTTGGTGAGGGCAAGATGCTGCTCAGGGTCAGGGTCATACCAGCCTGGGCTACATAATCAGAGAGCTCCTCTATGTCTCTTTTCATGTAGTCCAGGGAGGTACGTCTCAGGTCATTTATGCCGGCATGGACAATGACAGAGTCATATTTGTACTTGCTTTGGAGTGACCTGAGTGCGTGTGCTATGTGGCGGATCCTAGCTCCCGATAAGCAGCTCACCATTACCCTCTCCTTGTTCAGCCTGGTAAGCGGAACGTCAATGTGTCTGACTATAGAGTCACCTATTACTAGTGTATCAGGCATGTTGTTTGGCCGTAAGGGCTGTGATTGTTTGACACACTGATTTATTGAAGTATGTGATGCATGTGTTATGTTTTGAGGTGGTGGATTTTTGGGTGTCTGCTTTGGGAGCCTCTGTTGTTTTGGTAAGTTTTTTGTTAGAACCTCCGAGTATGTCTTTGTTTTTTTATGTGTTTGGTTTGCAGTTGTGGTAGGTCTATGTGGGACTGGGTTTGGTGTGTGTGTGGTTACCTTCTCCTCCTGTCTGGTCTTGCCAGTCCTGAGTTGAGAGAGTTCAGCCTCCATTTTGGCTATATAGTTGCATCTCTCACATGTATTTGTGTTTGTTGGGAGGAGGAGAGGGTTGTCTGTGTACATGAGACAATTGTAGCATTGTCTCAAGATTCCCAGATTAGCCAGCTGAACCAGAGAGGATGCCAGCAATCTACCACTCGACATGCTAGAATATTATAAGGGAGTGCTGTGCCTTTAAGGGAAGTGGGTACTCACAGGGAAGGTAGGTGGATGTAGTGCTTACTTTAGTTAGCGAGTGCTTACTTAGAAGAGAGGTTTTGAGAACAAGTGCTAGGCTTATAATAAAGCGATTAGACTAGATTATTATAAGAGTAGAGCTTTCTTAAGGGAAAATTTGAAGAGCAGACTTGCCGGAGCCAGAAAAAGTTTAACCTTGTTTAACCAGCGCTGTGCTATGCGCACAACCGTGCAAAGCCGTGCAAACGCGGATTTTAAACAGGGAACTTCAAAAGAGCTAGAAATGGTCCAAAACAACCAATTACTACAAGCTCTTGTGCAATAACATGGTGGTGCAGGGGGGCAACGCTTACTAATGTGTACTAACCCTAACCTTGCACCTTATCTTTGAATAATTCTTTTTGTAACACTGCCACTGTTCAGACAAATTATGTCTGAATGTGTGCTGGAGATTTGGTTAATGGATCACTGCAGATGTTTCAGAAATTGAGGTATATCTTGTGTGTGATCTCTGGCTACTCCCTCAATGTATATCACCCTTGTTCATGTCATTTTAAAAAGCTCAAATATCTGACATGTAACTTGCATCCCTGCTTCATCTTATCTGTGACATTACCTTTCTCACTCTTATAAGTTTTTAATTCCTTTAGTTAATTAATAAGACCTAGTGGTGTGTGTTCAGTTTCTTTTTTAATACCATAATACCTGAGTTAGTTTGAAGTGTAAGGTAATGGAAAGTGTTTTGACTATCTCTAAAAATGACATTACTCAGGAAGCTACAACCTTATAGTGATTTATTGCTGATGCATAGCGACTCATTTCCAATAACAAAATGGGTGTTTATTGTGTTTAAATCAGGCACAAAAAAGTTGTTGTGCAATATCAATCTTTCTGGTTCATTTCCAATAACAGAATGAGAATCTTTTTTTTTAATATTCCCACCCCCCCACTTTATACTGAGTCTTAACCCCCAACTGGTCTAAACACCCATTTGTTTTCCCATGGATGAGAGCTCTTTCTACTCAATTGTTCCCCTATGTTGATATTTGAGTCGTTAGTTGCGGGTGGACTGGATGCCATTATCTGTACACTAGATATTGAGGTCCCTAACCAACTCCCATAGGTGGCTGCACAATTGCTCTTCAGAGGGGGTGCAACATACTTTTCAATCTTTATAAGACGGAATCAGGGATATCTGGCTAAAATTATGAACAGCTAATTAGCATAAATTATACATATTCACGGACAAGGTAGTTGAGTTACAGAGACAAGCATGGCACAGTTAAATTTTACTCAATGTATATCAGTGTCTTATATGTAAATTTACAGCAGTATTATAAATAGTTACTACCCCAAATAAAACCCTTTCCTTACAATGAAAAAAACAATATCACACACAGCACAATCAGAAAATGCTTGATATGAGAAAAGTTCTATCTACAAAAGTGCTTTTGCTTTTCTATCAAAAATGAACCTGGTAGTTAACCAGACTAGAAAGACAGGATACCTTTATTACCTTGCCGCAATTACAAGTCAAATAGAAGCAGGCATCTCGTTCTTAATTACTTCTCAGTGGCTGTGTGTGTGGCACTTAAAGGAAAACTCAAAACTACTTTGAAACTCCAAAAATATGTTTATCATTACTTTTACATAACTTACAACACAAAAAGCAAACACCATACTGCACTATTGGAAAATGTTTTGTATAAAAAAACTGCTTTGTATCAAAAATGTTTTTGCTACCTATCTAAATTCACCATGTGGGCACAGTCGTCCTATGGATAAAAATGTTCTTACTGCAGAAAGGTGCTGTAAGTTAATGCATTGCTTAGATTCTAGCCATTATTTGTGCATTTGATTTGGAGCAATAAAACTAAAGGCCTCTATAACTGCAGCAATGATTACCAGTGCAATAACTACCAGCAAAGTTGCTCTAAACTGAGAAAGTATTATGTGATTGAAATCAATGCTCTTTTGCACATTTATATTTTGCTTAATAAGGATATTTTCTCTGATTCCAGACACAGAATACTTATATTCCATTATTTTTACCCTCTCCCAGAGTCAGCTTACCCTGTGTCTGTCAGTAGAGTACAGTTGTACAAGTAGATTTACCGTAACAGTAGATGTGCAAATGATCACTGCTGCAGTAGCCTTTGCTTTATGGATTATATTCTGTCAAGGATAAAACATCCGTCCAGCTTTCAAAGCTTCAGGGCATCTTCCACATGCCCAAACCATCAGTCAGCAAGAGCTGAGCTGACGAAAAAGACAGCTTTTGGAGCTTTCATGCCAACAGACAGAGGGAGGCTAAGCCCTGAAAGGACCATTCTAGGAGCAAGAAGGAATAACTAGCATAAACAACACACAAAAAACAAGGAGGATGGATAGAGGGAGGGGTTAATGCAGCACTGGTCATCTGAATATCTACTGTTATGGCAAGTTTACTTTCACAACTGTACTACATTCATCATACTGATCGCTGCTACAGTAGCCTTAGCTATATGGGTAGATATTCCCAGTTTACCCGATTTGGGAGGTGGAAGGAGAAGGGTCCAGGAACCTATGGGGAATGGTCCTAGCAAAGCCTGATCTAGACCTAGAAAAGGAATCAAGTTGTAATGCCTAGTAAATCTATATATAGTGGAGCAAATCACTGCTTCTAGAATATTCTTTATTTTTTTGGAAATGGCCGAGGAAATTACCACAGAATGGATTTATTTACACAAGATCAGAGGTGTTTGATACACCTCGACCCTAATCAACTTCAACTGACTGCTTGGATGATACGGTCTTAATTGCCTTTAGGTGCCTGTTTATTGAGGAAGTGCAGCAGGTCCAACCCTTTCCAAAAAGCCATAGAAGAAGCCAAGGCCGTGGTAGAGTAGGCCTTGACCCTGCCTGAAATAGTTTTGTTGTAATGAGTGTAGCAAATGGTAATAGCCTGAGACAACCACTTGGAAATAGTCTGTTTTGACACAAGCTGTCCCTTCTTCATAATTTCACAAGAAATGAATAACTGATATGAAAATCTGAACGAGTTAGTTCTGTAAAGATAGTACCTTAGTTGTCTGTGGATATCTAAGGTATGGAGTATCCTTTCTCCCTCATTTTTCAGTTCAGGAAAGAAAATGGGAAGTGAATAGTTTTGTTTAAAGTAATCTCAGATACCACTTTAGGCATAAATGAAGGATTACGTCTCAAAGAAACCCCGTCTCTTTTGAAAATGAGATAGGTTTGACTCACCATAAGAGCTTGCAACTCAGATAATCTTCTTAAAGAGGTCAGAGCAATCGGTTTTCCATGTTAAGAACCTTAAGTCAGCCAGATTATGTGGTTAAAATAGAGCACAGGTTAGCTTCTCTAACACAAAATTAAGATCCCAATGAGGGGCCCCCAGTTTTCTTACAGGCCTCTTATGTAAAACAAACCAAAAATATGCAGGAAAGACAAAATGCACTGATCAAACCATTGTAATATTGAGTCCAAAAAATATCCAGCAGAAGGAAAGATGAAAAAATATTATAGAACTTTAATGTGGCAAATCCCATGAATACAATAAAAGCAAACCGGTTTCGGCTAAAAAGTTGTAGCCTTCTTCAGTGCATCAAAAAATATTCATTAGGGCAAACCTTTACAGCTGCTTATATATATCACTTAATTGAAATAATCCATCAATTAATTCAAACCAGAACTAACTTAACTCATTCAAGCCTGGTTTAAATAAAGCACCTAACCTAATAATCCAATTATTGATATTCAATGTGCAATGTAAACTGAATACCCCACTTGTTGCCATTAAGGTTTTGTATAAATTCATGCACATATTGCTGATCCCCCCGCCACACCATCCAACAATCGTCCAAATATCGTCTCCAAATATCAAGCTGGTCCAAAAATATATGGTCCAAAATAATCATATTCCACAACCAGTTAGGCTAGTCACTACTTTTGGGACCAACACTAATAGATTTAAAAACATTATAAATAACTATTGGGATATTTTGTTAGCCCAAGACAAATTGAGTGACTTGCTTAACCCCAGATGTCTATTTTCCTATCATAGAGGTAGAACTATAAACTCTTATTTAACTCATTATAAACATTACAGTCCACCTATCAGCCAACAAAGAACTCTATTTGGAGGTATACTGTCAGGATGGGTTTTTTGTGGTCATTGTAGTACTTGCACATATGTATCTCATACTAAGGAATTTACTAGCTGTAACACATCCAAAATTTATGCAATAAGATGTTTTGGAAATTGCAGCAGTGATTGGATTGTTTATTTGGCCACTTGTTTTTTTGTTCTTCATTTTATGTTGGACAAACATCCAGACCTTTCAGACATAGAATCAGTGAACATTAAAGTGAAATAAGAAATAAAAGGGTTTCTAATGCCCTTTACAAACATACTCTAACACATAAAACTGCTAAATTTACCTTTAACATAATAGACAAAATTCATATGAACAATTTACTAAATCAAAAAGAATCTGCTTGGATTATTAAGCTAGGTGCTTTATTTAAACCAGGCTTGAATGAGTTAAGTTAGTTTTGGTTTGAATTAATTGATGGATTATTTCAATTAAGTGATACATATAAGCAGCTGTAAGGGTTTGCCCTAATGAATATTTTTGGATGTACTGAAGAAGGCTGCGACTTTTTAGCCGAAACCGGTTTGCTTGTATTGTATTCATGGGATTTGCCACATTAAATTTCTAAAATATTTTTTCATCTTTCCCTTGTGCTGGATATTTTTTGGACTCACTCTTATGTAAAACCCCTTTCAAAAACATTTTGACATGGGAATACATTGAAAGAGGATGATCCATGGGCAGGCATGCTGAAATAGTCAATAAATGAACCTTGATGAAGTAGTAAAAGGGGCCATATTTTAAGAACTTACACAATTATTGTAAAACCAGAGAATGACTAGTCCTGAATGGGGGCTGCTTATGTTGCTGGCACCAACAAGAAAACCGTTTCCATTTGCTAATATATGATTTCCTAGTAGCAGGCTTTCTTGCCTCCATTAGTACCTGGTGCATGTCCGCAGTAAATAGGTGCCTAAAGGCAATTAAGACCCAATCATCCAGGCATTCAATTGAAGGGGATTAGGGTTGAGGTGTATCAAACACCCCTGAACTTATGTGAGTAAATCCATTCTGTGAGGAAGGATGTGATAATTGCCCCTGGCCATTTCCAAAAGAAGGATGAGCCACTGTTGCCTGTGCCAGAAGTAAGTCAACACAGTGATCTTGGGGGATTCATTCTGAATCTTCAGAAGTACCCTGGATATCACTGAAAAAGGTAGAAAGCATACAGAAACATTCCTGTCTAATGAAGGAGAGGTCATCTGTCTTCCAGGACTTCTTGTATAGAGTTCTGAAACCAAATCTTGCCAGCTGATTGTTCATAGAGGTGACAAATAGGTCTGCTTGAGGAAATCCCCACAGACGAATTAAATCTTAGAAGGCCCTCAATCTAGTTTCCATTTGTGAGGGGGTCTGACATTGTTCTGTTCAGCTTGACTGTTACACAGTTTTTCTTTGACAGAATGCAGGATGCCTGTAGAGTGAGATTGTGCTGTGAAACTATATCCCAAGCTAATATGGCTAATTTGGAAAGGGGCTTTGACCTGGTTCCTCCTTGCTTGTTGATGTACTACATGACTATGGTTTTGTCTGTAACAACTTAATGAAGTCCAGGAGACCAAAGATGATTCAGAGAAGTTGTGTGTTTTGCTCAAGGCAAGCATTTCTTTTATATTTATGTTCTTGCTTCTGTCCTTGGTGTCCCACAAACCTTGCATTATTTACCCTTCTGAAACTACTCCCTAAGCAAGGTAAAAGTTGTTTGTAGTGAATGACTGTTTTGCAGCAGGGAGAGAGAAAGGGAGACCTGGATTTAGGGAAATGTGCTGTCTCCACCAAGTGATTTCGCTTCTGACAAACCCCAGCACTGGGATTTGAAAAGACAAAGGTTGTTGGTGTTGGGACCAAAGAGACTTTAGATGTCATTGTATCTTTCTCATGTGGTGTCTTGCCAGGGGTATCATGTGAATCAAAGATGCCATGAGACCCCAAATCCTGAGGTATTAGCTGGCAGTGACTGAAGTCCAAATGGAAAACCCTAGAATAGATTTAGATATAGATCTCTATTTTTCCTTGTGGAAGACAAGCTCTTTTAGTTGAGGTGTCCAGCTGATATCCTGTGTGAAGCAGTCAAAAAAGAATTTTGAATGTTCTCTTGGAATCCCAGCTTGTGCAAGATACCCACGTGAGAGACTACTGACACTTTGAAAAAGACTCTGCAAAGATAAGCAAGCCATCTAAATGTGGAAAAATGTGAATACTCTGGTATAACTTTGTTATTATTCTTGGGACAGTGGGTAGTTCAAAGAGTGAGGCAGAGAACTGATAATGTGACCCAGATACATAAAACCTTAAGAAATACATGAAGTCTGGATGAATAGGGATGTGATGATAAGAATCTTTTAAGCTGAGAATTACCAGGAAACTTAAACGAGGAAGAAAAGGTAACAGATTGTGAAGCAACAGCATTTTGAACTTGGGCATTATCACAAATGGGTTTAGGAAAGAATGATTCAGAACTGGCTCCAAACATCTTCTTTCTTTGTCATTAAAAGCATCCTTGAATAAAAACCTTTCCCAGCCTGGGAAAGAGGAACTGTTTCTATCACTCCCTGAGACAGCATGTGTTGAAGGACAGTGAAAAATAGAGAAGTTTGGTCTGGTTACCCCCTTGGAAAGGAAGGATTCCTTGACACTGCCATCAGTAACCTTGATGAATGATCTTCAGAATCCATTTGTCTGAAACTGTTGCCAAAGAGAAAGGTGGAGATTCAGACCTTCTGGAAGGGAAAATTAACTGCCAGAGAGGGAGGGAGGGAGAACAACAGTTATTCTGACTTGTTGGGATGTCTTTGGTTTTGGGGGTTCCTGAATTATTTTTAGAAAACCCCCCCCCCCATTTCTTCTTAAATGTCTGTTTACCTGCATTTTGCTGTGACTGTTTATTTTGTTTTTTGCTGAAATTGGATGAAGGGATATAGAATCCCATAGAAAATTTGGAAAAGGAGAGCTGAAAATATTAGAGATTCCCTGTATCAGCTTACCTCTTTCATCACACCGTTTTGATAACCTCTGCAGCAGGGTAACCAAAAACTAAATCTCTGTCCAAAGGAGGATTTAAAATGTAATTTTTCACATAATCTGGGAGGTACCAATAATGCAGCCAGGCAAACTTCCTAAAAACAGTAGAAGTGACCAAAGTCCTGGAAGAAGTATCATTTAAGTCACACACACTGCAACCAATGAGTTGTGACCTGTGAAATGGAAGAAACTAAATTATTTAAGACAGATTTTTCTTCTCAAGAAGAAATTGCTGACAAAATATTCCTCATACTTTTAAAATTAGTCAGAATAAACATTAACACATGAGCGTGACAATTCAAAATTCTGATAATCAAGGTTGCAGAAGCATAGACTTTCCTCCATACTTATCAATAATCTTCCTATCCTTGTCAGAAAGAGTAGGATTGGAATTAATCAAATGTTTAGCAGCAGAAGGTTTAACTAAAGCTGTAGCTGCTGGGTCAGGTTTCATGTCAGTGTACGAAAACTTAAAAGACTGAACTTTATACAGTCTGTCTTTTTGGGGGTAGCAGGCTGACTATCAGGAAGACTGCAGGCAGTGATGACAGAACAAGAAGAGTGGGTGAAGGTTCTGGAAATTCCTTCTATAACAGCTCATAGTATTTTCTGAGGGACTGAGAATCCTCAGTGTTCTCCCACTGAAAACACTGGCAAGTTCTGGAAATAGTTTCAGAGAAAGATAAAAACCCACAGGGAGAATCAGAAACTGGGCTCTCCTCTGTCTGAATCAGAGAATTAAGGAGAAAATCCTGTATCTGTCCTTTTGTCTTCCTGTCCAGAGTTATTGTCTTGAATCTCTTCAGGAAAAGACGTATATATCCTTCTTTTACCAGAAACCACTTCATAAAAAGGATCAATGGCCTGAAATAACGTTTGAGCCAGACCCAGTAAACAACTCCTGTATAAGTACATTTGAGAAGGAGTTGATACGTTTACTTTTCTGTTTCTTTTTGACAGGAAAAATGTGAACAGTGTTATTAATGGCAACAGCAGCTTCCCCAGGGATGCGCACAACATTCAGACCAGAATGTCTCTTTAATGCCCTCTGAGAGGACCACAAGAGCTACAGAGCATGTGGCTAACCCTGGGTCCATAGTAGCTACAGGTGTTACACCAGATCGATCTGGGGTGAAAGATGAGTGGTCACCCACCTGTGCCTGAGGCAAATTGCTAGCCTGCTGTGGTGGCAAAGGTTGCTTGCCTAACTTTTTCATTTACGCTGGAAAAAGGACTGACCATGGGACTGGTAGTTTGTTTCATGGTCAAGCCAAAAATGATGCCTCTTTCACCAGGTAAACAAGCAGCTAGAGCCAGTAAAAGTTTAAAGTCTTTAAAGGTCACTTTTT
>NC_056733.1:594073391-594075891 GCF_019279795.1 Protopterus annectens | reverse complement strand
TATGAAAAGGAATATGGACTACTCTAAAGGAAAGAAATTATAACACAGTAAGAAACGGGAAGAAACACAACTATTAATTAAACATCAAAGCAAGATTAAAGGCTTTAAGCCACTGTGATGGATTTAAGTTCCTTTGCAAATGAAGACCCACAAAGGAGATGAAATTAAACATTAATAAGAATGCCAAAACAAGATTAGTGACTTGAAAATATGATGATGGATTCATGTTCCTTTTACATTAAAAGCAAGAAGAGATGAAATTTAAAGTATTATACAGGAGATGGATTTCTGTGACTTGGAACAAGCGTTTGAAAAAAAAATATTGGTTTGATTGCAGCCAGTTGTTTATGTTATTGTGAAGCCAACACACACAGAGTCACACCTGCTTGCATTGTTTCACTGTCTGGAATGCACAACCCAGTAAAAATGTGAATTATTCCCTAGCGAGTAGTGCTTTATCACATCCACATAAGCTGGCCAGAAAGACTGAGAAAGAAATGGTTTTATGGTTTTGCCATCATTAATACATTATGATCTATATGAAAACAAAATAGCCCAGAGGTAACAAGAAAAACGTCAATGACTTTCCCTTTGAAGCGCTATATAACTTATTGTGCTCTGTAAGTTTAGGGCAGTGAAATATGAGGGTAAGGCATTATTGGTGTGCCAAACAGACTTACCCTTCAAATAACACATAGACAGAAAAAAATAATTCTTTCTCTTAAGATAACATCAAAAAAAAAAAAAGAAAAAAAAAAGAAAAAAAAACTGTAATTATCTTTCACTTAAAAAAATGGAGCAGCAAGTCATGGAACTCACATTATTAACAAATACATTGTTTTGTTCTCAATAATGTAAGAACTTCATCTCCTGAAGAGATGTGACTGAATGACTGAAAGGCAATTCTTTGCCTCACTTCTGATGCTGGCAAATGACTCTTGTTCTACATGAGGTGACATGATAGTTAAGAAATTATCTGCCATAAAATTCTTCAGAAGAGTTTGGAAAAGTGGTTAAACAAACGACTGTGAGCCTCAATGCCATTATATTCATCAGTGAGTCTCTTACATTCAGGGGTAAACACTGCATGACTGTTTATGGAACAGTCTTCCTGTATACAAGTGTTGCAAAGGTAGATATGGTAGCCAGTATACCATCAATGTCCCCTGGTCAAGCTGATTAGTGGGGTAATGGTACTGTACTTGCCCATTCTACAGGGAAACAGGCTCAAACAGTAGCTCAGGCACCAAAGGGTCAGTTGGAGGAGGGATGATTGACTGATATTCTCCTCAGAGGAGGGTGCAAGCCTGGGTTTTTGTCAAGGAGACACTAGTAGTAGCTGCATTAATCTCTACTCATCCTCCTGCTTAAGTAGGCATGTGCAGCTGAAAGTCTAAAAGCACAAATGTATGCTGCATCACGCATGTCATACATGCTCAGTCTTTGGACAACAGAATGTAAAATGAAAAATAAGCAATATCTTGCAGTATAATAGTGTCAATGGTTAACTTCTGTCACTTTTTATCCCACTGCCAAGAATGTTAGTTAGGCCAGGGTGACCTAAGATTAATCTTCCTTGTACATACCTCTCAACTCCTTAGCATAAGAAATCTGGACAAGGCCTAAAATAATGAGGGACAAAGGCACCACAAAAATAGGGACAGATTTTAAATATCACTGTTATAAACTTAGAAAGTTTCTAGAATTACAATATTTGTAGTAGCATGCATTTTCTGGAGGATATGAAATCTGAAATTCAATTGCATGTCAATATTTAGTGATTTCGATCTTTAGTGATTTACCAGAAACTACAAATTTTATGACAAACAGACCAAAAATGTGAGACAAAAAGCTGGGGTTTTGAAATGTAACCAGACATGCACCATGTACTTTTCACTTCCAAACCATTAAGCATGGTAAAGTAAAAAAAAAATAATCAAGTACTGGCCCTAGGAAAATCAGGAAGAATTCTGTGCCATAGTAGGACTTTGCTCCAAAGGCCAAGCAGGAAGGTTATTTGAGAGACACATCTGCAGCAAGTCAGACAGAGGCAGATGACTTGAACTACAGCAATCGTGAAATGGAATGACAAGTGTGAATCCACATTCATAGGAGCTCTATATGTAGTTTTGTTGGATCTATGGGGAATAAAAGTGGTCAAAATGTGCAGCTTCTATAACTACAATGTTGAAGTGATTAATATGGCACATTCAGTCTTCTTCCATGCTCCAGTGAAGCCTGATAAATCACTCTTGATCGATCACTGTTCCTGAGCAGAAACTATAACTTGTATTCTCATTGTTACTTCCACGTACTCCTTCCTTGGTGACGTTTTCCCAACAGTCCTTTTATTGTTCTTACCTGGTAGTAAACATTCTTTACTTTTTAGGGGCAGGGATAAAAGCAAGGTAATACGGTCCTAGACCAATCACACCTTGGGGGGGGGGGGGTATTTTATTTAATTTATTGCCTTGCACACAATCTACACCCATCCTGCAAA
>NC_056733.1:593933391-594063391 GCF_019279795.1 Protopterus annectens | reverse complement strand
CATGGCCGTTCTCGGGGATTTTCCCTTTCCTCAACGTAGAGTGGTCTCAGAGTTGGTATATTTAGTTAGGGGAGGTGGGGGGGTTACAGCCCCCCCCATCGAGGGGTTGTTTGGGTGTGTTTGTTTATTCTGTTTGCGGATGGCCAAGTGAATTCTTTCCCTAGGAAAGAATTTGATGATATGGCCGTTCGCTGTTTTTAGATTTCGACTCTTAGGTGTCGATGATTTTAGATTCCACAACCTAAGCTGTCGATGTTATGATATAGACGCGGATTACTCTATTATAAAATGACATCATTTAAGGAAAAAAGTACTACCTTTTTTAAGTAATGTTATTGTATATAATCTAACCCTTTAGTGCCAAGTTTCTGGTAGTTTGGGGCATCCTAGGTAAGTACTGCACATGCTTTATGGCTACAGTATATATTACTGACTTTTTTTTAATATGAGTCTGTTGTGGGATGTTTTGTATTGAGTTCTGCTCAAATTTTGTTTTTGTTAATTTTTGTAGAATGCAGAGAAGTTTGCCTCATATTGTTGTCTGCTCTTGATAACTGTTGTGGTTTTCTGGCATATCTTTGAGGAATGAAGTCAGTACTTAATGAGACACATATTTTAAAAGGCAGGAGGTATTCTGCTCTACAGAGCAGTTTACTAATAAGGGAAGTTTTTTTTTTTTAATTGTATGTAGTGGAACGTCTTGTAAAAACACTTACTGGATCAAAATTGTGAGTTTTTTTAAATATTTTGTGTTATTCTGCTCCACAGAGCAGTTTACAAGAGAAATTGTGTGTTTTTTTCTATTTCTTTTTAATGTCCTGTATTGCTGGCAATCGATGCTGACAAAGATAGGTATCGGAATGTCTTTCTATATGGAATGCTCATTTTACAATAAGCATGCTGATTGGTTTATCCAATCAGCATGCACATTTTTTGAATGTTAGTTTCCATTTTTGTGTAACATGGATATATATATATATATATATATATATATATATATATATATAAAAAAAACTTTCATTCTTCTCTTCTCAGTTATGTAAATTTCTGTCTTCTGTTAATTCGAGCTGCTTAAGTAAATCCACACACACACACACACGCACACACACACACACACACACACACACACACACACACACACACACACACACACACACACACACACACATACACACACGCATATTTTTATATAAATATATATAAATATATATATATATATATATATATATATATATATACAATATTATATAGAAATACACACGCACACACACACACACACACACACACACACATATATATATATATATATATATATATATATATATATATACATTATATATATATATTTATATATATATTCCATTTAGAACCTTGAATTTCAAATGGTCTAGACCTTATGATTGACTTTTCAAAAAGTCGAACTTCAGAAAACAACAAAAATCTACATTACTGTAGGTGGGACAAACCCCTCTGCATCCGCATACACCCAGCATATTATATATGTCAACTCCGAGATCACACTATAGTTGGGAAAAGGGTAAATTCCCTGATCCCCACTGTACCGCGTCATATGCTCTCGACCATATGGCGTTCGACTTTCTGAAGAGTCGGTCTTCTGAATGGGATCCAATTATATATATATATATATATATATATATATATATATATATATACACATATATATCTATACATGCACACACACACATATATATAAATGCAGTACTAACTCTGTGGAATGTATTTCTAGTTGCTTTCTAATTTTCAGTGATTTGAGATTCGATGATATGGGTTTTCGACGATTTGGGTTTTCGACGACTTGGTCTCGATGTTTTGAAATTTGATGAAATGAAATTCGATGATATGAAGTGGAACCATATATATATATATATATATATATATATATATATATATATATATATATATATTCATTATATATATAGATTCATTTCAGAAGGCTGAATGCTCACAATCTTGAATCCCATAAAACTGACAGCCAAAAGTTCAAAAGACTGAAAACTCAAAAGACTGAATCTCAGAATAGTGAAAACACACAGGATACAAAACACTTACTATATTCCAGTACAAGGACATAGAGAAACAAATACAAGACAAACCATGTTATGTTCCACCAAGTATAAGCAGGGGGACAAGCTCCCATGCACTCCCCAATGTGGGGGAGCTGCACCCTCACACCCCCCTACTACTTAAATATATCAACTCTGAGATTGCACTTCATTATACTTCACTGCCCTTCACTACACTAACATGAGTTATGCTGTAGTATAGCACGTTAGAAGGGAACATTACTATGGCTACAATAGGCAGTCATGAAACGCGTAATGGTATGTTTGCCATTTTGTTCTGTGGAATGTGATCTTGGAGTTGATATATTTAAGTAGCAGGGGGTCCAGGGGGCCTTGCCCCCCTGCTTATACTTGGTGCAAAGTAATATGGTTTGTCTTGTATTTGTTTCTCTATATCCTTGTACTGGAATATATAAGTGTTTGTATCCTGTGTGTTTTCAGTATTCTGAGATTCAATATTGTGGGATTTTGAGTTTTCAGTCTTTTGAAATTGCAGGAATTTGTGTGTCAGTCTTATGGGATTTGACATTGTGGGCTTTCAGTCTGGAACAACATGTTTAATTTTTTAACTCACAGATTTTGAGATAGCTTCTGTTAAATGACTTGTGCCTGAAATAAGAGGTGTGCAAGTAAGCAGAGTATTAGAAAGTCCATTCAATAAGCTATCTCAGGAGAGCTAGCTAAACAAAGCTGGCAGTTGTGCTGAGCAATAAGGCTCATGAGTAAATTCTCATATAACACAGAAAGTATAAACTGTTCATACAAATGACCCTCTTCTAACTTCATGTAGGTGCTATGACCTTAGACCTGGTATATAATATTAAACTAGCGTGAGTAGTGGACCTTCTTCTAACTTCATGTAGGTGCTATGACCTTAGACCTGGTATATAATATTAAACTAGTGTGGGCAGTGGACCTTCTTCTAACTTTATGTAGGTGCTATGACCTTAGACCTGGTATATATTAAACTAGTGTGGGTAGTGGAACTTCTACTAACTTCATGTAGGTGCTATGACCTTAGACCTGGTATATAATATTAAACTAGTGTGGGCAGTGGACCTTCTTCTAACTTTATGTAGGTGCTATGACCTTAGACCTGGTATATAATATTAAACTAGTGCGGGTGGTGGAGCTCCATCATGGTGGTCAGAAGCTTTTCCTCCTGTTTGTCTGATGTTCATGTATCATTTTGCATGCTTGTAAATTTGCATAATATTTTATGTGTATTTATACACACATACATTGGGGATTATACTTTTAGAGTGCTAGTGTTCAGGATGTTGGGTATATTTATATGTATGTGTGTTTTTCCAGAGTGTGTTTTTGGTTGGTGAAGTATGTATCTGGGATGCTGGTTTATGTGGTACAGTTCAAAATGTTGGATATATTTCTGTGTATTTGTGGTTGGTGGAGTACATGTTTGGGATGGTGGTTGACGTGGTAGTATGTGTATGTGTGTGTGTGTGTGTGTGTGTGTGTGTGTGTGTGTGTGTGTGTGTGTGTGTGTGTGTGTGTGTGTGTGTGTGTGTGTGTGTGTGTGTGTGTGTGTGTGTGCGTGTGTGTGTGTGTGTGTGTATGTTTGTGTGTGTATTTGATGAAGTGTGTAGTGGCTGATGTGGTACAGTTGAGGATATCGGGATGTTTGGCTTCATAAAGCCATATTGGACCTCCTTACCAGCATCACATATCAGCCCATTGATGATAGTCAACTTACTGAAGTCCTGTTTTATGGCCCTACTATAATGCCCAGTTCATTAGCTAATTTATAGGATTTACTTATCACTTAAGTGTTAAGATTTCTTTCCACTTCCTTCATTTGGACTTTTTCTTGTGGTATTTGTCATGATTCGGCTTTGGGACCCTTCCTGTCTTTATCATGTTTGTACTACCTTAGTAGAGAAAACCATGACCTACATACAGTATTTCATCAATATATACATACTTCTGTCATGCAAACGACAAAAGAAAAATTTGTCTTACACCCGAACACTTCGTCTTCAGCCTTCATGGGAGATTAAATCTTTATCACTCAGTACACCATATAAATAGTATTAGATCCTGCTGATAATTAGCTTCTTAAAACACACACACACTCACATGGTCTTTTGAACTAACACATACTGAATGACAAAATTTATTATCATATAATGTTTGTTTTGCATACTTTCAGGGTACCTCAAAATGTATGCCTGTTCGTGTCATAGTGTTATATTTTAGAATTAATCTTGCTTGTAATTTATTTAAAGTCATCCAAAAGTCACCACTTTTAGGTAACTTTATTCATGCTGCTACTAAAAGCCTGCAATAACCAAAATTGCTCCAATGTTCTAATAATGAACAAGCAATTACTGATCTTGACAGCATTTTATTTCTCACATCTCTAGTGTATTCTATTCTTCATCATTAATTTATTTTGTCTATGTACCATTTAGCAGGATCACAGGCACATTTAATAGCATATATAACTAATGCTTTTGCAAGAATATCCATTGTTCTCCTTAACATGTTTTCCATTTATGTTAACTCTATGAGTTTTCGAACCATAATGACACACATTGCATTCTCCTAATATTTGATTACCTATTTTCTTTGATAACATTTCTCTTAGAGGACAACATTTTCTCTATGTTTAAAGGTCTGGTGAAGGAAAATATGGGTTTATTAGGTAACAGATTTCTCAAATTCAGACTTGCTAACACCATTTTCCACTTCTTGTTATAATTTTTTTTTAAAACATGAAGAAAATGCGGTATATTTGAAACACAGTAGATATTCTTGAATGAAGTAACTTCTTTCTCAGCTATTTGCTTGCGACCACCAGTTTTGTTAACTCTGAGTATGTGTGGTGTGTGTGTGTGTGTGTGTGTATACATATATATATATATATATATATATATATATATATATATATATTGATCATCATGATATTTGCCCATTTATTCTCTTCAGGCAAGAGTTAGTCATTGCATAACCATTCTACAGGCAGCCACCAGAGTATCTTTTTCCCCTACGACCTTGATATTCATTTGCATGCAGCATACCCACTCAGGGGAGAGGAATTCAATAGGTACAGCTTGATGTATTAGCAGGAGACATGCCTAGAAATTTGACTTTACCCTCAGGAGAAATAAATAGACATTACCTGTTCATACTCCCCCTGCTGAGTTGGCAACTCAAGTACCTAAACTGCCATCTGAACATAGGTTAGCTGAGCTGTAGAAAGGGCTCCATCCCCCTGTACTATGGCACCCGTTATGAGCTGTATTCTTTATGCAGACAATCTAGTTCTGTACAGGACTGAAAGTTACCAGTATGTCATCTACCCAATGTTCAATGAAGATATGATTGCTGCTGTATCATGGCAGCTCTGTAATCAACTGAAGCTATCAGGCATTACTGCAACATTGAGGCAAGTACTGTCTGAATGAAAAGCCTCATCACCTGTGATACATTTCCATTCAACTATATCAACAAACACAAGAATATGTAACTTTGATTTAACTTTGCCATCAAATTCTTTTACAGTCTTGCCTCTCCAAACTAAAATTTCTAAACAACATAAAGCTAAATACTCCTTCTCAAACAGTAAAACCCATCCCAGAGTTTCCAAAAGTGTTTCATTTCTTTGAAAAATATACTCTCCTTTTATTTGTCTCCATCATGTACTAGCTTTTAGAGGTACAGAGGCACAGATTTTTACTGCAAAGAAAGATTTCTCAAATGATCTACTTTGCCTATTTCCCTAACTTCAGGACAGGATGCAAATCTCATTTATCCAAACATTTATTTATTTTTAATTCTGTCCTGCTAAGAGAGCCCTTATGTCCACTGCATGCATTCTGGAATTGTAACACCATCTCTGACACTGCCCTTCTGGGTGCTTGTTAAAGTGTACTACCCCATCCACATTTCTTCCTTATAATGCCAATGTATCACAAGTGGTTGTCCTCTTTATCTTCTTTTCACTTGATACACTTGTTAATCTGTAACTGTTCTTTAATTACTTGTCCACTCTTGCAAAATTACAAGTTGACTTCATCTCCCCTTTCCTCCTACTCCTAAGAAAATGTTTTTACATACTTGGTTCTAAACTTTGCGCTTTGAGTAAAGCCTTGTCTACTACTAGACTAAAACAATTAGATCTTCAGTATAACCATTCTCCCAAGATTTTCACCAGTTACACATGCATGCTTCACTCATTCTGGATTTATGTTGTGGAAAAATTCAGCTATTCTGACATGCTACAATGAATAGTTTACTCTGCTTGCTGCTGTTCATACCACCACTGCAAACCAAACGAAGATGGGATGAAACAGTATTGAAACTAAGAACCAAGAAAACAGTGTTTCGAGCAGCTTTTCCCTTTTCCTGTGTGTTAATTTTAATTTCTGTATTTTGTTGTTGCTTTTGTACATTATCCTAATTATTGTTGAAAGCATTTGCTTTAGACTGGTACGTACGTTTAGTTAACAAATAAAAAAACAATGTTAAGAAAAGATGATGGTATATCCCATTGCGTGAAACAATAGCATGCTTTGGGTGTAATTTTAAGCACAGGGCTCAAACAATTGACTTTAAATCCATTTAAGTTGCAATGTTTCTCCATAATGACCTAATTAGGAGGCTTAGATTTCATACAAATAATGAAAATAATAGGATTGTATTTTGAAAACAAGACATCGTCTGTTTTTTCACTGAAACACGACCGATTTATAAGTTAGTACTAAGTATTAAACAGTAAGGGTTGTTGCTTAAAAAAAACAATACATCTTTCAGCACTCTAATTAGAAAATCTACATATTTTGTTTCACCACTGTTTTAATGTACTATTCATGCAGCCTTATAATTTATTTCTGTATATATTTTGAATCCAATTCAGTTTGTACATAGGCATTTGTTTTCTGTTTTGAATGTTTCTTAATCCATGCTTGCAGTCTCCAGCATTTCCTTAATTGCAGTTAGGGCCAGATTCAGAAAACTTTGTTGCATCATGCTAAGTAAATGTGTGTGATATACAGCCACATACAGTGTGGGTGCGATTTGGAAAACCCAGCTATATGACTTGGAAAAACCAAATAATGTGGTCGGCCATATTATATCCTAATTATTGTATAATGAAGAACCACATATGATAATAAGGCAAAACAAGATAGAAGACTGATTCAGAAATATTTAAATTCTGCTAAGCAATGCTGTGCTCACTATAGATTTAAAATCAGCCATATGCCTGTCTTCAGTCAGAATGCATCACTTAAATATGCTTGGGGTTGCCACAGCTGTTGTAAATGTGAATCTGCATAAAGCTCTTAATGCACTGTGTCATTCTACTGCACTTAATATTTCATGCCTTCCATGTACCAGTATAGTGGACTGATATCATGTGGAGAGGTACACCATTCAAACAAAATCATGGTAATGTGTTAGCCTCGTCTACAGCTTCATGGGATTCATGGAGTATCTATCCCAGTGGATACTAAGATGTGTGTGACTTTATGTATATTAGCTAAAGGGACCTTTCAGCAACCTATTGGGGACACTTTGGGGGTATCTCAGGTCTCTGCCTCATGAATACTACCATCAATTCTTTGATGCCATGCTTCAGCATGTGGAGGATGATATGTGGTTCCCATGTTCCTCCAGGGGAGACAGCCAGCACCCATGTAGAAATTCTATGATATAGCCTGTTTCCCCTGAGGTACTGGAGAACATAGACTATTTCCACATTGAAATAAAGGCCCCATCAGGTGAACTGGGAAGCAGGTACATGAACTGCAAAAGATATCACTCCATCAATGGCAAGTTGGTCTGCAATGTACAGGATATCATCTACAATCTGTATCTGCAGGCCACACAGGCAATGTTCACAACTCTCACATGTGGTACATATGTGACCCATATCAAGAGTTGGCAAGGTCAGAATTTCCAAAGCAACATCTTGTGGGTGATGCTGGATATGCCCAGAAACCCTGGCTCATGACACCCATCAGAAATCCACCCAATTAATATGAGCAGGGGTACAACAGTGCACTATTGCAAAACAGAAACATTTTAGAGGATGTGTCTGGGCTGCTGACATCTAGATACATCTCGTGGTACCCTGCAATATGACCCTGCCATATGTGACAAAATGCTAAGCATGTATGCTATCTTGCACAATATCATAGTTAGAAAGCAATTGCAGAAGGAGGCCTTTTGCAGGGCCAGAAGTTCCCAGCACTGTAGGCAGTGGTGGAGGATTCAGAACAGGTAGCAGGCGATGGCCATGCCAGATGGAGGCAGGCACAGTATGCCATAACACTAACAAAAAGTAGCAGATAGTGCTTAGCTTTAAAACATAACTGTACAAGACTTAAGCAGATACACTACAGTAAAAGTGATGCATACTAATATATTAGACTCCACTTACCAATGCATAGGCTAACCATGCTGTGCATCAGACATAGACAACCCAATTAACAATGTAGAAAGGGCAAGGCACAGTCATCATCATTTGCACAGGTGGACAATGAAGTTAAAAAAGCAAAAACAGCTGAAAGTCCACCACAGTTGTCTTTATTACAAAACAAAGCTTTTGAGTAAATCTCTTTGTCAGTATCTAAAATAACACAGTCTTTCTGAGTTTAAATCCCTAAAAGCAGCCAATTAATTATCACATGTTCGGAGCTTATTAAAGCTATTAAAGTGCCCACATAAAAAATATATATGCTTAGCTAAAATGCATCTTATTTATAAGTAAAATGTGCTTCTCATATAAAATATAAGGCATAAATACATAAAACATAAAAACAATTATTAGCCACATTACTTATCTATAAATAATTTTTAAATGTTATTATGCCTATCTTTCAATATGCGTTTTAAGCTCACAGTGCTATTCAGACCTGGGGGATGGTCAGCCCTAAAGTAATTTATCCATCTATACTCATTCAATTCTGTTTTATTCACCATATCTCCACCATTTTTGTTCCTAGATAGTACTTGTAGAATTCTGAATTTAAATTTATGCTCTGCACCCATGTTCTCTATGTGTTTTGCTAAAGCATTAGTTAAAACTCTCCTTTTTATATCTGACATATGTACACTGATTCTATCCTTAAGTCTCTTATTAGTTTTACCAATATAAAAACTTGTGCATGCTATACAGTGTGTAAAGTAAATCACATTTTCTGAAACACAAGTACCCCTTGCATTAAATTTAAAATTCTCTCCACTGATTGGGTGCTTAAAAAATGCTTCTGTACATATATCTATACACAATTATAACATGTAGTTGTCCCAGTCTTCCCATGATATTTCACAACTTCTTTTTTACTATTCATTTCTTTGAAACATAGCTGTTGTCTCAAGTTTTTTTTCTCTTTTGTATGTGAAGCTTGGCTTCTCTCCTATAATCTTACTAATTTCCGGGTTAATGGCCAACATTACCCAATTTCTTCTAACTATATATTTTATCAAACCAGTATGTCTATTATATGTTGTAATATAACTTATACTTCTTCTTTCTTTCCTGAAATGTCTACCAGTAGTATTAACGTCAGCTTTTTCAGTTTGTACACTAGTAAAATACAGTTTAGCTATATAATTTCTCAAAGATCTTACTATATTCTTAGACCTATCAATTAACCACATCATAACCTTTATCAAGAAATCTGATGCCGTTATTTCCATCTGGTTAACAAATGTATCATCTTTTGCACTCAGCCTGCTAGCTTGCATAAACTGGCTCTTAACAACACCCTCAAACACATGATGTGGGTGCATACTCTGATAGTGAACATACTTTCCGGCTTGTATCGGCTTCTTATATATAGCTGTACTCATTACATCATTTTCCTTAGAAATAGTTACATCCAAAAAATGTATTATATTTGATGAACTATTAACATCAAATCTCAAAAATTCAGTTGTAGTGTTGTGGAAGTAGAAGGAAGTAGAGGAAGGGAGAGAAGAGGGGGAAAGTGGTTAGAGAGTTTAGAGAAAGCAGGAGGAAGAATTAAGTAATTAAGAGTTCATTATGAATTATCAAGAAAACAATAGTTGGAGCAGGAACTAGAAAAGCACAGATTTAGGTTTAGTTGGTAGAATTAAGTAATGGCAGAGGAAGCAATCGAACAGTTACATGTCCAATTGTAGAGGAGATAATTGTACCGTGCAGTTTGAAAGTTAGAGGGGCTTTGCTCAATGTGGATAAATTTAGGTAGGTTATTCCATATCCTGGCAATTTCCAAGAGTATAACTTGCTTGCAGGAAATCTGGGTTTATGAGTTTGAAGAAGACATTGGTGTTCAGATTGCAGAGGTCATATGGGGTTGTAAAGGGTAAGTAGGGAGCTAAGGACAGGGCAGTCTTGTGGTTTATGAATGAATTTATATGTAGTTTTGAGCTTAAGGAGTAATAGGTAGTGGGGTAATTCAAGCCATTGTAAATATTTTTAGGGCAATACAGTGATGAGTAGAATGGCGACTGTAGCAAATTTAGCAGTCTTGTTATAGCAAGTTTCTAATTTTGTTTTCAATGAAGACTGCAAGTTGGTTCATAAAGGTGCGCCATAGGTTAACAAGGGTACAGGTACGATAGTGCTAATACTTGTTTAGTTGGTAGGGAACCTATTGTGTTTGTAGAGTAATCCACATTTTTTTTGTGAATCTTATTTATATTATTTTGGAAGTGCAGATTGAATTTAAGGTTTTCATCAATTATTATGCCCTAACAATTTAGTATGGGTTACTAGCTCAATTTTGGTAAAGTTAAGAGAGAATATATTGAGGTCAGCTTTGGTGATAGGTGTATTTCTTTTGGGAGTAAAGTTCATAAGTTTAGTTTTTTTTGTCATTTAAAGAAAGGTTATTTTTGTGAAGCCAAATGCTGCTTGGGTATTTTGCTGTAATTTATTTGTATTAGGAGCAGAGCAGACTATAGTAGAGTCATCTGCATACTGGTATAGGGAGCCATGTGGGATAGAATAGTGGAGATTGTTGATAAAAATGTTAAACAGAAGAGGGCATAAAACTGAGCCTCAGGGTATACCTGTAGGGTTGTGAATGTAAGGGGAAATAGAGTCCTGGCATTTAACAGCTTGCTCTCTGTTGGAGAGATAGCTTTTGAACCAATTAAATGATTGGGGGGATAATCCTATACAGGAGACATGGGAGAGGAGGATAGAGTGAGAGATGGTATTTAATGCTTTTGACAGGTCCAAGAAAAGGGCTGATACAATGTATTCTGAGTCTTGGACTTTGTTGACCATGTCTAAGAAGGATATTAGTGCAGTGGATGTGCTGTAACCTGGGCGGAACCCATGCTGTGTTGGGGAGAGGATTTCATTGTTTAGAAGGTAGTGTATGAGTTGTTTTTGCACACATTTTTCTAGGATTTTAGAGATCTCATAAAGCATAGCAATGGGTCAGAAATTAGAGGTATCAGTTGAAGGACCACCTTTATGAACTGGTAGAATGATTGCATTTTTCCAGATGCATTCTTGGATAGACCTGTAGAATGCTAATGGGGTAGACCACTGCATCAGCAGCAATCTTATGAAATTTGGCAGGAATTCTATCAGCTGAATTTGAGCAGGGATTTAAATTCAGGAGGAGTTTTTTATGAAGGAGGTAGGGATGGGAGAGAGAAAGTAAATTCTGGCTGGTAAGATTGTTGCGTGTGGTTTGAATGGGGGGGTGTTGAAGCTTAGAGAGGAGTGATATAAGGTAGGTGAGGTATTGGGGAGATTCTGAGGTAAAGTGTATTGCAAGGGGGAAGAGAGGAGGGTGTAGGTATACAATTGTTTGGGAGAAGTAAAGAAAAAGAAGCAGTAATGTTAGCAATAGTATCAATAAAGTAGGAGTTAAAGGTGCTGGTTATTTGTTCAGGAGGCATGTCGGGATGTGGACAGGGAGTGGGTTTGGTGCTGGGGTTTAAGAGATTATTGATGGAAGACCAGAACATTTTGGGGTTATTTTTTCTATTTGTTTGTAGATTCCAGAAGTATTGCTGCTTGTCTTTAGAGATGAGTTTTTTTGCGTGGTTTCAGAGCTGTTTGTAATGAATGAGGTCAGGAGCATTTTTAGATTTAAGCCAGGGTTTCCAAACGTTGTCCCTATTAGTCATGATTTCCTTGGTGTTTTTTGTTAACCAGAGGGCATGGTTGATTTTGATTCTTTTGGTTCTCATAGGGGCTAGGCTATCCAAGATTTTTGGAAAGGAGTTATGAAAGTAGAGCAAGGCGTTATCCAATGAAAGAGTTTTAAGACTATTCAAGTTAAAGCTATTCAGTATGCTATTAAATGTGTGTGGGCTAAATTTAATTTTGGACAAGTTTAATATTGTGACTTTTGGGAAGGATGAGCAAGCTTGGATAGCATAGGCAGGGAGGTGGTCACTAATGGAGTTGGACATGGTGCCATAAGGTATGTATTTAGAGAGATCTGAGACAGGAATCCAGTCTAAGATGGATCCTTCATTGGTTTTATTGTTGTACCTAGTAATGATAGAGATTAGTTGGGTAAAGTGAATTTTTTCTATGCTGGAGGATGATTGTTTGGAGGAAGTGGAAGGCAAATCGATATTCATGTCACCAAGGATAATTGTTTCATTTTTTTATAGTATGGGAAATCCAAGACAGAATATCTTCTAATACTGCTATGTTATTTCCAGGGGGATGTATAGGACATTAATGCAATTTTTTTACAACAGTTGATTTCCAGAAAAGAGATCAGAATCTCAGCTTTTTGGAATTGAGTAATAGTGTCTGTAAATGGTGAGATATTGAGGGTACTGGGGTTTATGATGGCAACACCACCTCATTTGTATTATGTCTATCTGCCCTATTACACTAAAGTTGGGTGGGAGAAATTCAGAGTCCTCTATACTGGGTTTTAATTAAGTTTCTGTAGCAGCTAGGATATCGGTATGGTTTTGAGAGAGCCAAGCATGCAACACAGAGGTTTTTATTATGGATACTTTGAAAGTTTAGAGTAGTTATGTGAATAATTTTTGAATTTTTAGGGAAGTTAGGTTTTGAAGAGAAGAGAGTAGTTCAGGGCCCATGGTTAGGCTGGATGTCACCGGAACAGATGACAGAAGAAAGGGATTGGTAGAGATGGACTATGAAATGTGAGAGCTTAGAGATTGTATAGAGAGGCCGGTGGTATTGAGTGCTGGGTATATAATGCAAGGAATAGTTGGTGGAGAGAATGTGAGTTTTGGCACGGAGGAGAAGAGTTGTATAATATAGGCTAGGGCTAATGTTGGAATAGGAATAATAAGCCGAATATGTATGTGGAGTTGAAGAGTTTTTTTGGTAGGTGATGAGTTTGAACTTAGTGCTGTTACTTTTGTTAGAAGCAGGAGAAATAGGGAGAGAAGGAAAAGGAGTATTGCTTGTTGAAAGAGGGCAGACATTATGGCAAAGTAATGTTGGGAAAGGAGTGAAGACTGTCAGTGGGGAAGTGTTAAGGAGGAAGTGGGGGAGGGTGATTGGAAATGAGTGAGGGGAGCGTCTAGAAGACTATAAATGTGATGAAAGAGAGGTGGGTGGGAATGGGGTAGGGTAGGTGAACAGAGTGGGATAGATCTTTTACTGGTCATCAAGGCAAGAAGTACAAGAAAAAACAATCTGTAAGTTGCAAAGAAATATTGTTGTAGAGGATAACGTGTCAAAAACTAATACCCCTCATCATTCCTTGTGCAGATGGGCATGGTAGTTGTATCCCTGAAGTACCTGTAGACCAGGCAGATTTAATGATCCTTACACTGACTATGTATTAAGGAGGCTGTGCAGCTATTGATATTATGAGTTATACCTACTTACCTGGGGTATTTACAGCTGAAGCAATTTTTGACCTGTCCAGCTTTGCCCCAATAAACAGCACTGCACTATGGGAATTTGTGGAGGTGGCACTGCATTTCAAAAAGGTGAGGAACTCCTTTGTCTCCATAAGTGGTGACCACCAGCTACCCTCTATTCCATTGCCATAGCTGTTGCTCAGTGGGTGGCAGCACAGATTATATTCATTGCCCTGTAATGGACCATGACTTACCTACAGTCCTGACCACCCACTGTGTTTACATTGCTGATCATTTCTTCCCAGGCATGGTCACGGAAGGTCTGGCTGGCAGCATGGAGCTGTCAACCATGGAGATGGAGAACTGGCAATACCACCTCATTTTCTGCATCTGTAAACCTGGGCTTGTGGGTGTATATGGGTAGCTCATCAGATGCAATACTTTTCTTAAGGCACTGTTTTTGAAGCAGTGCTCTGATGATCTGGAAAACAGGGGAATTCATAGCTTTGTTCTTGTATGACCCCTAAAAATATGTACAATAATGCTATTCTACTAGGCCATATATTCTGTTCAATTTGTGACTGACAGTTACATATGTGTGCCCACAATCTTTAAGGAAATGTCAGACATGGTATGTGTACTGAGCACATATTCTCTACAAAACAATTAAGAAGTGAAACTGAGCAACAACACATGGCCATTACAATACTACTGTTACTGAGGTTGTGTTTACTGAGAAGTGCAAGGTACAAAAATAGTAATGAATGTTATTCAGAGTATGAGCGGGGGGGGTGTCTAAGATCTGCCTTAAATACCTTGCAGCCCACTTGCAATGTACTTCCTAATACACTTTTGGTCAACAAATCTTAAAATTACTGACATCCCTGACAGGCATTAAAGTATAGGAACAGGCAAAGCTAAATCACTACAACTGAATGACTTGTGTAAGAAGTAGCACTTATCTTATATACGGGGATATCTTACTCATTAGGAAAGCTTTAAGCAAAGCAGGTTGCAAGATTCAAACAGCTTTTACAGTTGCTTTCTTACTTAATGTGATGATGGCCTAGGCTTATTGTTGGGCCTATATCATATACATTTACGGGCATGGTGATTAGGCTAATTAAGGCTCATCTCATTATCATTTCTGAATTGCTAAATTGAGCACACTTGGTATACAACATTTAGATTTCTACATAACGCTGTACGCATGTCTGAGGAACTATGGGTAGCTCCATGGACCCAGGGGCAGCCTAAGATTATAGACTGTGGGAATTGTCATACTATCTTTAATGATCTGAAGATGGAGTCACTGTAGGGTCTGTATTGTCTACAGCATATAGAGAGATGGAGGACTGCCATGTTTCACACTTAAAAATCCCAGTGGAACCATGATAATACTGAACCTATATTTTCTTAGTTTGCCATTCCTGGCACAAATGCTATTCCTGTAGATGCCTATCACAGTGTGAGGAATGGGACATGCAAGAACTATTTTGGATGCAAATCTCTCATTTTTTCTGAGATCTTTCATAGTGACACATTATGGTTAGAGAAGGAGTAGGTAGTGCTTCTTTTAGAGCACAGAGGTGGAGTGAGGATGAGTCCAAGATTTTTCTGGATATCTTCAATAAGCAGTACAGCTAGAGGCTCCTACAGGAGGGCTATACCAGGTCATAATATAAGGCTGATGCCTGGAATACTTTGACCAAGGCTTTCACTGGAGTATTGGCATCCCACCATGCCTTCTCCACTTCAGAGATATGAGTCGGCACAAGCCTGACCTTTTCCGATGGAAGAATGAAGTTAAGTTGCAGTCACCACGTCAATACTGTAAGTATGACATCTTTTAGCTAACCAAATAGCCTGTCACTGTGTGCCACCATCGAGTTTTTCAACATGCCCTAATAATATCTGTAGCTCCTGCAGAGATCAAAAGGAAAAGGCAGATGCACAGTAGCAGACTACAGCAACTAAGAGAGGACTGGGCTGAGTATACATGCTGTCATAAAAATGTCTCTATTTTCATTGCAACTGTTGTAGACATTACACGTAATTATATACAACTTTTATAGAATAGTGTAACATTTGTCAGTGCTGGCACAGCTTAAGGCTAGTATTTTGACTGTGCACTTCTGCGTGTCTCCTCTTTTTAATTTCTCCAAGTCTTTTGGGTTTCTAATGCCATGAGATGAATAGACCCCATTCCTAAGTCACAATAAAAGTTCCTCAAGTTAGTATCTTTTCATTCTTTGATGTTAGCCAAAACTGCTCTTTGCAATACCCGCAATGTGCCCAGAATTGACTCCTCCTGCAATTCATATGGAGTTATGTGTATTGGTAGCATTTCTAAATAAAACTGTAAATTATTTTAATGAGACACATTGCTCCTACTACTGTTGGAATTGTCTGGGTATCTTTCTTCCACATTGCTTTCATTTCTACTTGCAAATCTTGTTATTTGCCTCTCAGTACATGGGATATGTAATCACTAGGTTTAGCAGTTTCAGTGACCAATTACTTTTGTCTTTTTTCATGGAGTACTATATCTAATTTCTTGCATTTGTTTTGTGAATTGTTGGTAATGGGTGACCCCACATGATGTATACTTCATCATTCTCTATATTGCTTTGTGGTTCATGTTACCAGTGCTTTTCAGCTACTTCTGTACTGTATTGTTTGCACAATCCCCAGTGCAACGATCTTAACATATTATTGTGCCTTTCAGTGTTCGGGCCTTCTGCCATGAATGTATCACACCCAGCAGCTAAGACTATTTCCGATTCTGCATTTGTTTCCTTTTGTATAGTTGGGAAAATGGATCCTCATATTTCAACTATATATTCTGACATTGCCAAGATGGGCTGTGGGTTCAACTCCCCCTAAAATGAAATTCTGCTGTCATGGAAATCTGCATTTGTCACCTCAGAATTGTCATGACCCCACTACATAGCTCATATATGGATGCTCCATAAGTAGTAGTCTGTTGGGTATTATTTCACCATATGCACAAATTTGGTGTCTTGCTAAATAATGCCTGCCATTAATATTCTATCTGTCAGACTGTATATAAGGATGTTTTGGCTTTGTTAACCCCCCCCCCCCACATCGCATATTTTCCATTCAAATAGGTTGATGAAACTCATATTTAAGTGTTAATATTAAAAGTATATTACATTTAATTGTATCATTATAAATATCATTAAGAATGCAATTTTTTATTGTTTATTCCTCCTCTTCCACACTCTTTCTTGCTATCCTTTCTCTTACATGTATTTATTTGGTTTATCATTTGTTTCTCTCCATTTCCTTTACTACTACATGCAGTGGAACAGCAACTTGCACCTATCCCACCAGCAAGACCTATCATCCCCCTATAGGTTGCATCACTGCCACCATCAAGGGTACCCAGCACATCTGGATCCTGGCCTATCACAGTAACCTCCACACCTCCTACCCTACCTACACCACCAGTGTCAGGTAATCCAGCAGCAGATTTTGTACAGTGGTACCCACTGGGAGCAATACAAGTGGAGGTGACATATTTGTCACCCAGCAGAAGCCGGCAGAGTTTCTGGGAGCTATAACAGAGTGGAGACTGGATGCCCACATCATCTGCATGGAGACTATGCTCTGCTGCCTCATTGAGTCCCATCTCTACCTAGCACTGACTCCACCTTCTGAACCATGATCCAGTGATGACAGTACCCAAGCTGATGAGTGACCTCCCACTGTGTCTAAGCTGTCAGAGACTGCACCTGCAAACACCCTGTCCTATCCCTCAACCTGGTGGTCCCCTCCCTTTTGTGTCCATGCCCATCTGTATGTTGTACAACTATCCCCTCATCATTGTCTTCCCTCTGTTTGTCTGATATCGCCTTCACCATTGCATTCCCCTCCCACATTGTACTATCCTACACCATGTCAATTATGTCTGTCATATCTGTCTTTTTGTGCTACCTAACCTCCCCCTTACTCACATCTTAATTCTCTGACTTCCTTTCCCAATCTTCCCCTCTCTAAAAAAAATACTTATATGTATCTGAGGTTTTCAGACTTCATATTCTGCAAGGAATACATGATGATGTCAACCTTGTTATTCAATGAGTTTTCACATTAGTATCAGCAATATGTAAAATCTGTCTTGGATTTAACTCTTTCTTACACAGTTTATTTTGTATTTTTCCAGGATTATTAAGTTGAGAAGTTGAGAAGCATGCTGCCATCCCATCTCAATCCTGCTCATTCCTTATTTAATCCCCTTATATCCTCTGCTTGCTTCTTCTTTTCATCTCTGTCTTATACTCTAATTTCCAACTTCTAATATGGTCAACAGATAAACACACCATATACATGCCCAAAAAGGACTTATATAACAATCATCTTTTTGTGGTTGAATGCTGTGCAGCAGGTGGCAGAGAGCAGCATGAATATCCATATATAGCCACTGAGAAATGCACTCATTGCACAGCAAAAATGAAGTCCAGTACATTTCATACACTATAAATATTGTCATTGGTTACAAAAATGAGCTGATAGACAATGCATGGCACTATGCAATATAAAATAGGATTATAGTATAATGTATGTTAACGTGATTGACAATCAAGCAAGAAAGGTGACTGGTTAATGTGTTAGTGGAGTTTTGTATTTAAACAATGTAATTGTATGCTCCTTTTACTCTGAAGAAGCCATTAGTTTTGATGGTGAAAGCGCTTAGTATTTTGGAGCCTTTTCAACTCTTCATTAAAGCGGCTTGGTGCAGTCCGTGAATTTTGTGTTTTGTTTGTTTATAAAATAGGGTAAAGCTAAAGCCTTAAGTCCAACTGTTTCTAGCTCATTTTTCTCAGGAAGTCATTTGTACAGTGTTAATGTGTGGAGTATAAGGTTCTACACCCCTCTCTATTGTATATTGCTTTACAATGCTGTGTTTTCAATATGCAAATGTGCCCTGATATATATTTTCTGATACTTTTGCTATGAGTGCTGTGTGGCTCATCTTGCTAATGCACCAGTGTAAAGAATATCTCTAACAGAGGCATAGGTTCAAATCCCTTAAGACCTATCTCTTCCTGCTGTCAGTCTACAGATGTGTTACATTTCCCTGATATGTGTTTTCTGATACTATCAGTATGAGTGCTGTTGTGGCCATCCTTGTTAAGGAACTGAGGATATAATGCAGGTAGACAGAGACGATGTGTCAACTCATCTCAAGATTTGATATTTTTCTTTTTTAATGAGTATCACATTAGAGTGCAGGTACACTAATCAAATTCTGATTTTATCAGGAGTAGTCACTACATCATTTTGCATTCAGGTATCGTCATACCCCTTTTCCACTGTGTTGTACAGACTTGTTTTGCGGAGGAGCTCTCTTTGCAATCTTTTATCCATCTCTTTAGTTTCTGCATTCTAGTAAAACCTTTACTCCACATCCTTAGCCATCCCTAACATTTTCACTTTCAAAGAACATTTCTCTGCAAATATATTGCTTAATGTTGCATCAGTACATTGACAATGTAGTTATTCTGTCTGTGAGCATGGACTTGCAATGACCAGCATAGGTGCTCATGCACGTTCACTGGTTGCTCATACTTTAATCTGTCTGTGAAGTAGTACAACATGACCTGTCAAAGTACTGTGGCTGCAGTGAGGGGTCACTCATCCTGCACAGTGACTTGGCTGCATGCATGTGTAATGACTATTGGAGTTTGTTGTGCACACAGTGTAAACCGTGCTGCAGTGCTGGTATAGCTGCAATCTCAGACATGGCATTCCTGAATCCCCAGGTTAGTTTCTATATTTAAAACTTTAAAAATTCCATGTATAACCTATACACATATATTCAAAAACTTAATTTCAATTTATGTCCTGCTACTGTGTGTTAATGAAGTTTGGAACAAACTAAGTTGTCCCGGGACATCTTCGTGGGGAGGGTTAGGTTAATATTAAGGGGAGTTAAGTCGGTTGGGGAGGTGAAAGGTTTAAGTGGAGGCAGGGATAGTTGGGAGGAAGTGAGCTAATGATGGGGAGGGGCTTAAGAGGTTTAGTCTAGTATAGTTGAGTTAAGCAGTCACATTTTGGTGTGAACTTGCTACCCACACACCCTCCTTCTTTTCATTGGTAGGGTGTAGGGTTATTTTATCAGTGGGGGGAGGCAAAGAAGAGGGATAGGCTTGCCCTCTTCTGTTCCCCCTCTGATGTCTGGATGTTCATTTCAAGGACCTGGGGAAAGGAAATGAGTAGTTGGAAGAAGCTTGCTGAATAGATAAGCAAGCTGAGGTAAGGATGGTGTTTATTTGGTGGATGGTAATTCAATGGATGGTGTATGAAGTGAGGTGGGACGCTGCTTCATAAGTAAAGTAAGTGAGCAAAGGTATGGAACCTGCTTGTTGGGCAGGGTGAGTAGGTACGCTGCCCTGATTAACATTACAATGAATGGTGTATGAAGTGAGATGGGACGCTGCTTCATAAGTAAAGTGAGTAGAGGTATGGACACTGCTTACTGGGGCAGGGTGAGTAGGTACGCTGCCCTGATTAACATTACAATGAATGGTGTATGAAGTGAGATGGGACGCTGCTTCATAAGTAAAGTGAGTAGAGGTATGGACACTGCTTACTGGGGCAGGGTGAGTAGGTACGCTGCCCTGATTAACATTACAATGAATGGTGTATGAAGTGAGATGGGACGCTGCTTCATAAGTAAAGTGAGTAGAGGTATGGACACTGCTTACTGGGGCAGGGTGAGTAGGTACGCTGCCCTGATTAACATTACAATGAATGGTGTATGAAGTGAGATGGGACGCTGCTTCATAAGTAAAGTGAGTAGAGGTATGGACACTGCTTACTGGGGCAGGGTGAGTAGGTATGCTGCCCTGATTAACATTACAATGAATAGTGTATGAAGTGAGATGGGACGCTGCTTCATAAGTAAAGTGAGTAGAGGTATGGACACTGCTTACTGGGGCAGGGTGAGTAGGTACGCTGCCCTGATTAACATTACAATGAATGGTGTATGAAGTGAGATGGGACGCTGCTTCATAAGTAAAGTGAGTAGAGGTATGGACACTGCTTACTGGGGCAGGGTGAGTAGGTACGCTGTCCTGATTAACATTACAATGAATGGTGTATGAAGTGAGATGGGACGCTGCTTCATAAGTAAAGTGAGTAGAGGTATGGACACTGCTTACTGGGGCAGGGTGAGTAGGTACGCTGCCCTGATTAACATTACAAGGATGTTATGCTGTATTTAGTATCAATTATATCATAAATAGTTGTAATTAATAAAGTTGGTGATCAAAACTATGTTATGGAAATCTAATAAAGGTTGTCAAATGTCATTTGGCGTGATGTGTGTTATTGAAGGGGACCGAGACAACATCTCTTATTTGATTCTGTATGCTGGGTCCACTCTGAAAATGGATGCTCACTCAGTAGAGTTAAATGGGTTAACGAAATGCAAATAAATAGCACTAAAATATAAAGAAAGCATGCATACACATTTTGAAAGTAAAGCAAATGTTTGTAATTATTTGTTCAAATCAACATCAGAAGCATTTATTAGTGAATCTGTGTGTATAACCCGAAGTATAAAATCTGTAACTGATTTCTGTTAATGGAAAGATTTCTGATTTTACCTGAACACACACCTGTATAGCATGTGAATATCTTCATGTCTGTAGTCTTCAAGATTATATTTAGTTTAGTTTAACTATATAGGATTTTTTCTTGCTCTGTTTCCTGTTAATAAAATATTATATTTGGTTCAAGCTTACTTCATTTTATTTTTCTTTCTTCCCATGGCTGCTTGCCAAGTAATGCAAATATTTAAAAGCATTACTTACTCTGGCAGAATCTGCCTGTTCTAACATTCTGTGTATACAACAGCAAATACTTCTTTTAGCACCTCAGACTAAATTATGTAATTACCATGGCTACCAGAAAAGAATTATCGGATGAATAGTAAAAATACACTTGTGAGGCCTTTTCACCGTTACTGAAGAAAATGCTGCAGCAGAAAGTGTAACAGTATAATTTTATAAATCTGTGTATAAGGGGGTTATGGTGATCAGACAAACAATGATTAATGTTATTCATGTTTATTTTTATAGTATGTTTACCCGAGGGATGTTTTCATATTGATTTATGTTTTGGAACTGGGTAAATTCACAAAGTCCTTGCTCTGCTCTCTTTTTTCTTGAGTAGATGAAATGGAAGAACTGAAACTCTAAAGGTAGCAGTAGAAAACTGAAGCCTTTTAGCCTGCTGATTTTTCTGCCACCTGAATAAGTTTGAAATGCTGCTTAACCAGATTGGTATTTTGCCATATCCTTTACAAGAACTGTTTTATCTGTGGTGTAAAGGTAGAACTCAAATCATAGAATGCCTGGACAAGTTACTCCTCATAGAGGGCAGCATGCTTTTTGACACAGTTGGAAATGACAACTGTTGTGTCTTTCGGCTTTTCCCGGTTAGGGGTCGCCACAGCGGAACTCCGGTCCACTAATGATTGGTAGCTGATTTTTATGTGCCGAGTTACCAGCCCTGACGCACAACCTTCAACGAAGGTATGCCCATTCATGCATGTCTCCACGCAGAAGACGCTCTAGCTGAGAATCGAACCGGACAGCGTCTTACTGTGAGGTGACAATGCTACCGCAGCACCACCACTGCGGATTAGCCATAAAAGCCCTGTGGTCTGATAACTGTCAAATTCCTAGCTATTTGATATTATTCAATGCCCCTACCCCAAGTGTAATTCCTAGACATCAGTTACCTGTTCTTTGGTTAATTCTAGCTATTGCTCGAAAAATAATTACATTGACTTGGAAAAATAAGCAAGATCTTATGTTTACTGAGTTTATTTCAATAGCAAAATCTGTATGTAAAAAAGAAATGCTAACTATTTATCAGAGATCATCAAATGTAACACACAAAAGACTAGCTTGCCAAAAATTGGAGAGATTGTTAGATAAATATTGATTACCTTTCTTGGATAAAACAGATGTTTATCATGGATGTTTGTATATAGTGTAAACAGTTATGTTTTATATTGTTTATTTTTAATACTTTATGTCCATGTTTATTAACAAAATTTAATAAAAAATGTTTTGGAAAAAGAGAGTTGCTAATCCAAGGTGCTGCACTTTTCCCCAAAAGTTCTACCCAAAAGTGAAATAGGCAGCCCTTACTAATAACACCTGGGATATTGTGATGTTTACTCATTATGGCAGTGAACTAAAAGTCACACATAACAAAACATACACATGCTATAAGACCTGATACGATGAGACACATTAAGTTGTACGTCCTTAGAGACTTCTGAGACATTAAGCAAAACACCAAGGGAATGCACTTGCAGTACACACTACATTTCATCAAGACGTGGATGTTATAAAATTAATGGCAAACCCTCCCTTTAGTGAAAAAGGTGATATCCATTAACCATACAGTGGCTAAGCTAAGGTCTTTCAAGTTTTGTAAGGTTGTAAACACTACCACAATGATCCCACAGCTACTATCTGAAAGTGTCTTCTGCAGGAAGTATTCCTCAACCGTTAAGTGTCCTTAAGATAATCTAATCTCCATTGTCACATAAGAGCTATGCTTTCCTTATCCTGTTGATATGCTGTAATAGTGCTCTCCTGGACAGGAATGACACACTAGCCTTATAGACATAACATCATCCACCACAAGGCAAGGAGTATCCTTGGAAACTGCAGTACACATCCTCAGATCAGCACAGCACTTATACCTTTCTACATTGGTATCATCCTGCAGGTGATGGTGAGGACTCGACCAATACTTCACCAGCCACACATGGAGATGTCACTGCACTCCCATTTATTTATATTTTTTGTTTACCAGGGTAGTTCACTGATTAATATTTACCAATTTCAGAATTAGCCTGGGTGAAATAAAAAACATTTAAAAAAATACAGAAATGTAAGCAACGACAGAGTAGTTCAGACTAATTACATAGAGAAAAACTGTGTCTATACATTGTAGTGAACAAGCACAGTGCATTGTACAGTCAAGCAGACTATAATGTATAATATACACATTAATTTCTAAAGTGGGTCAATCTTCAGTGAATCTTGAGAGAGGAGAAGACACTCAGGAAGTAGAGAGGTTAGGTGATATATCCTGTGTTGAAACAGAAGCATTTGGCTTGGATGAAGAAGTACTTTTTGAGTTACATTCTGAATATGTTATTGAGTGTTGCTTTCCCTGATGAACCTGATGAAAATGGAGAGAGGCGAAATCATGTGCAGTGCTATGGAGTTTGGTTCTATGGGGTAATAAGACTTGGTGTGCCTTGTGAGTAGTGTCACAGATTGTATGAGGTGGTCTTTTCTTGAAGTCTAGCTGCAAGGGGAGTAAATGTATGGAGCTGGACTAGTTTGTAAAGTTGGGATCCTGAAAGCAGGTTAGATATTTTTTTATGGGTAGCCATTTGGCTTTTTCTATGGTGATACAGTGATGGTCACAGAGCGGTGAGTTTGTAATGAATTGTCAGATGCTGTTAGGCAGTCTGGAGTATGGAAATGGTTTTCTTAGATCATACGTGTGGGTGAGACAAAGACATTTGTGCTCTCTGCAGGGATATATAAACTAGGAGTTTATGTTGTTAGATCCAGGAGAGGTGTGAGTGGAAATATTTTCAAGTAGAATAGAGACTTTTTTGTGATATTTGCATTTGATGTGGATGGGGAGGGGGGTGAATGGTGGTGGGGTGAGCAATACATGCTCTATGGGAGGTGTGGAGTTTACTGATGGGAGATTGCTAAATTCTTTAAGGAAATCTGGAGAAAGTTTTGGTGTACCACATTGAATAGTTGTTGTAAACAGGGTATCATGAGGATGTTTTCTTTCTGTAAGTTATCCTCTCTCCAAACGTGTTTGGGGGAATGTAAGATGGTAGTTTTATTTCTTTGTTTTGTGATTTATTTTGTGCCTTCTGATAGACTTCTTGGCTATGTTACGTAAGATTATAAAGTTATAAAGGAGTTGCGGTTGTCATTTGTGGGGGGGTTTATTTCCATTTTTGTTATGTTTCATCCCTTAGAATTAAAAGACGCTTGAATTCAGTGGACAGTCATTCAGTTTTGGTTGGTTTATAAAGTCTGTGGATTAGTGGAAAGAATGTGTCTTGCAGCTAGAGTAGAAAGTTGATTAGGCTTATAGTTACTGTGTTAGGGTCACATAAGGAGGGCATATGGTTCCAGTTTTCCAGTGTTTCAACTAAATCCAGAGCCATTCAAGTTAAGATAAGAATGTTTTCTTGATTTATTGCACTTATACTTGCTTTATACAGTGATCACTACTGTTTTTGAGTATTTATTTAAATCATTTTTTAATTTTGTGGCAAAAAATTTATTTCTCTGTTTGTTGTCTTTCTAGTCTGTGTCACTCTAAACTTCTTTGCAGAAGGGCGAATTAGCCAGAGACTTAGTTATTTGGTAGTTGTTTGCTGTTTAGTCTGCACTTGAGTGGTGCTTTTGCAATGCTTTTACATTAAGAAATTCCAGGATCAGATATCTTGCAGCAGAATGTGTTTACCTTGTCTTTCTGAGATGGGAAGCACTGGAGGGAACTCAAAATGTGGTTATTTATTGGCTCGAGGGCATGGGAGCCAGTTATCAAGCTTTTTTTTTCTGCTTGCAGTTGCCCACCGGGACGCAGCGAAAAGTAGTTGCCTGTGTGGTAGTAAATGCCTGGACAGTAAAACTTGCGCATAAAGTTAGGATTAGATCCTAAACCTGTTAAACAATGTGACACTGTGCAGAAATAAGCTTAGATCAGCTAGCTTGTACATTGAATAGCACTACCATATCCTAACATTGTATAACATCCTGTGCTTAACCCCAGAAACTACCCTAGGAGACCCCTGTTAAAACCCAATCCTTAATCCTAAACAGCCAGCCCTATTACAGAACCAGATAGCATGGATATGAAATTTCCAAATGTCTCTGTGGCCATCTTGGGAGATTTGGACATCCTAAGGCAATGTAGCAATTGTCTCATTTTCTCAGGTAACCAGTTAATCATTAAAGAAAATAACTTGGTATGCAGGAAATATAAATACACAACTTCCTTGGAGGCAAAAATCTCGCATATAAACGAGATGGTCAGAAATACTGACACTATATCCCTCACATATACCATTCGCCACACACACAGATTGTCTTATACTGAGGAGTTTAAAAGAAACCTGCCCAAATCTCAAAAGCCTTTAAAGCTACCTAATGGTAACACTGTGTGACATCCCTCCTCTGGGCCAATGATCAAGGAGTCTCAATCCTCACCACGGACACTGGTGAGGGATGTTCACTTGGAACAAAAATAGATATACTCAGTACTTCCAGATGCAGCTCTCTGCACCAAACACAATTTCCCTTAAGAGCACACAGGGAACACACTCCCATCATGGGGCTGAGTTTCTCTCTCTGTCACCAGGCCCCAAATAAGACCCCACACTGACTGCAGCTATAGGGTTGAGTTCTCAGCCTAGTGTTCCAAGCCAAGTCCTCTACCACCATCTCTGTGAAACCAGTGCTCTGTGTCCTTGCTCCAAGTAGCTGGTACACACACTCTTTGAAATTGGATTTTCACACACACACACACACACACACACACACACACACACACACACACACACACACACACACACACACACACCTGGGAAAGGCTGGCACAGATTCACCAGCTATGCCCCCTCTGTCCAGCCAATAAGGTAGATACTGCCACCAGATCACTCCAAAGCCAGCTACTCTAAGGATCTTACAAAGATACCCAATTATACTGAGTAAAATTAATACTAATATAAACGGTAGTGTTTGGCCAATGCAGCAAGGCTTTCAGGAGTGGCCACAGTGTCATCAAATAAATATAAGTGCTCTCAAAGTTTAAAATATTCTCTAAAAGACCAGCCACAATGAAAAGTTTAAATATATTTAATAATAAATAATAAAAAGAACAAGAAAATACTGAATATATATTTGCAATAAACACCAGAGTTTCAGTCACAAGAAATATTAAAAATAACACAGATGGAAAGGTTCATAAAGATACAGAAATCAAAATTTTACTAATATCACTATATTTTCCTGACTGATCTAAAGAATTACTGCCCCCTATTTCACTTACTAGAGCAAGACAAGATGAAGTGGGTGTGTGGTCTTCCTTGTCTGGTTTCACAAACAGACTGCCCTGAAAATTCTGTCTCATCTAGTATAAAACATCATTTCAGTGCTGGATTACAGAATGACATCACATGCATCTGGTCATGTGACTTCTGGTTCCCACACCACCACCTTTACTAGAAACTGAATTAGAGTCTAGCACATATGTGTCATAATACATGCACATAAAACATTGCTAAGATGTGTTAGTTGACCCCTAAGGACAATACAGTAGGATTCCTAGTCCTGGTTTTCAGACATTTTGTCGCTGGCTGCAATCAGAATGGTAAGATGCAATCTTTATGGCCTAAACCAGGTAATTTAGTTTCAGAATATTTTTCAAGGTTAGCTGGACTGAAATTAACTTCTTCTCTTCCAGTATCAACTGTTATAAAATATTAATTTCAACAGTTACAATACAGTGTAACATACAGGTGTATTTCTTTTCTGTCCAGCAGGACCCACTGTTGGTATATTTTTAACACAAGCAGCTTTAGAACTACATTTTCAACACAAGAACCTGTACAAATGAGTTTGATATATAAATGACATGTAATTCTTTACAAAACTCCAGCTAGCTATGCTGGCATATGTTATACATTCAATGCCATACTTCTCCTGGCATAGCTGGAAATACCTCACATCATCACACATCGCTCCTCAGAAACCACTAAAAAACTCACCAAAAGCAACAACAAACATCTCACATGAGCCTACAGCTAATGGTCCCTCAAGTGTAAAGCCCACAAGGCAAGCATACACTTTACCTAATACTCTTGACATTGAGGACTCCATTGTGCGACACACAAATGCCCCACTGACTAGGCTAGACATGGAGAAGATAATGGTTGATTGCTTATCTGGCACCAGGTTCCACAATATCACACATTCACTCAAATGACTGCACCTCACATACCAATAGTATAGTCCATGTTGGTGTAAATGACCTGAGATGTACCTCACTGGACTATATAAAAACAGACATAATGGATCTGTCAGAATATGTTTCACAGATAAATATGAGCTTTGCATTGAGCAGCACTCTACCTTCACCAAGGATGAAACCACAGTATGAACATAAAATGATTGATTTTAATAACTGGCTGATTTTCTGGTGTCACTCCAGTGGGACCCAACATCTGTCAGCATAGGAGAACATGGTCAAAAGATCACATTGCTTTGCCAAAGATGGGTTGCACCTGTCTCCCCTAAGCTTTTGGATATTGGCTAAAAAGTGTATCCACCCCTTAGAGCCTTTTATAGGCAATGCCAAAAAGACAAAACAACCAACACAGTGAAAAAATCTACCAGTAGCCTTAATGTGTTACTACTCAGTGCACAGAGCCTAATCAAAAAAAAAAAAAAACTCTACACTCTTCAAGTCTATTTCAGTCTGAGAATATAGACATCTGTGCCATGACTGAGACTTAGTTTAAGGCTGTATAAAGTACTCAGGAAGTGTAAGGCTTCAGTGCCTTCCACACATTTAGACCAACAACAGCACAGACTGGGACCAAAGGTAGAGGTGCATTGATCTATTTTAGCAACAACATATGTCCAGATTGGTTAAACTGGATGATACATTTGAGGTTATCCACATGCAAGTCATCATAGGTACGGTCCCTCACCATATCATGGCTAGCTACAGGTTACCATCTTTGCTCCTAGGGTCTGGGTCTCATAACTCTTACCCAAACCTACAAGAGGCATTCACCATCCATCCAACCAAGCATTGTATTCCTGGGTGACTTTAACTACTCCTCTGCAGTGTGGAAAATGTGGACTGCCTCAAACTCACAGGCACAATACTTCCTGGACTTTATTAACACAAACACTCTGGAACAGATATTCCATGCTCCAACTCGAGGATCAAACATACTGGATCAGGTACTCACCAACATGGGAGACCACCCCACCCCACCCTGTGTCATATCCTCACTAGTGAGGTCGGATCACAAAGCTGTCTAATTTTAAGTAAAGATCAACCCAGAAAATCCAGCTAAACCAGTAACATTTAGGAACTATTCAGAGGCAAACTATATCCTATTAAGTGAAAGTTTGTCAAAATTCAAGGCTCCCTTCAACCCTGAAACCACAGCTACCTTTGCAGAATTATTCACAGAGTCACTATACAAACAAGTGAATGACTATATACAGGCTGTTGTATCTACCAGAAATAAACCCAAAACAAACACTAAAAGCAAACCCCACTGGTGGAATCCTTACCTATACAGGGTATATAATAAAAGATGAAAACTAATGGCAAAAATCTGGAAAAGCATCTCCCTTAAAGATAAATGACCTCTTATACAACTAAACAGGAAACTAAGAGATCTAATTAAGTCCAACAAGGCCAACTATGAGGTCAGGATAACCTCACAGGCTAAGTACAATCAGAAGGCCTTCTTCAGCTATGTCTGGAACCTTAGAGGTAGCACACAACATGCCAAAAAATGCATTAAATTGCCCTTTGGAAAACTGTCAATGGAAGTTAATTACTCCGTGATAAAACACCCCTAAGAACTGATTCAGTAGTAAGGGATTTGGGAACATGTGTAGATAGTCATCTGGACTTTGACCAACATGTAACTAAGATAATAAGAAAACTATTCTATGTCACCCAACTTATAGGTGAGGATATGGTAGCCAGGTCCCAGGAAGTTATTGCAACATTCTACTCAGCCCTTATTAGACTTATCATTGAATACAAAGCCCCCTTTGGCATTTATCCAACTAGACACTTGCAACAGTTGGAATGCCCACAAATGTTTCTCACCAGGAGAATTTAGAGCATGAATAACCTGTCCTTCACTGATCGCTTAAAGGCTCTGTCTCTGTATTCAGTCTCCTACAGGCTGCTGAGAGGGGATCTTTGCCTAGCTTACAGGGCTTCCTCAAACCAAGCCCTAATGGATGTGTTGCACATGTGCAAAACAAACAACAGCAAGAACATTAGATCCAAGGATCTGAGCTTTGCTTGTGACATAAACACAATGTGCTGGAGAGACAGAAACATGTCCAAAAGGATCCCTGCACTGTGGAATAGGTTTCCCATCCATATAAAACAGAGTTCTTCCTTAATCCTATTAAACAAAACCTTTTGGATGGGAAATGATAAATTTACCCCATGGTCTGGCCCCTTTGTCCCTTATAGACAGAGGCCATCAACAAGAAAAGTATTATACTAACTAACTAACTAACTAACTAACTAACTAACTAACTAACTAACTAACTAACTAACTAACCAACTAACTAACTAACTAACTAACTAACTAACTAACTAACTAACTAACTAACTAACTAACTAACTAACTAATTATCTCTTCCTTGCAAATCCTCAGCTACCTGCCTCCTAACATGCTCCCTGTATGATACTTGGGACTCAACTGTTTTGGGGTGCATGGCTAAGCTTGTAAGGGCCCTAGTGGCCATTGGTCTTGTAACAACCTATGACGCTATTTGAAGGTTTCGACATTTTTCTGTTCACCATTTCACACAATTCATTCAACTGTCAGTTACTGGAGTTGCTGAGATTTTAAATGAAATACGAAATGTATTAATAATACCATCCTTTAGATAGGGCAGAAGATTAAGGTTTGGTTCTCTAATTCACTATTTTGTTTCATGGCATACAGCTCAAACACTTTTGCACAAGAAATCTGACCTATGGCAGAAGTAATGGATGGAGATAAGCACAAAATTAAGGATAATGCTGCTTTGCTACTATAAATCTCCATAAAATTGATGGAATAGCAGTTTTTTTCACCAACGTGCATGTTCTAAACAGTATGAAGTAAAGAGGTGACCCATATATGCAGACATTACTTCTTGCTAACATGCATAGTTTTCATTCTCTTACATCCCGAGTCAGGAAGACATCCATATTTCATTGCAGACAATCAGGGATACTTTTTAAATTATTAGCACTATTAACTTGTTAGGTCAACAGAATAAGAGATTGTGAATTAACTTGCATTTTCAGATCAAATTGTACTCTATAAATCTAATTAATGTCATGATTTCAGTGCAATCCACCAACTTTCTCCCACATTGCCAGTTTTGGGAAGGATTAGAAGGGACAGAACAAACTTAAGGGTCAAAATCAAGGACATCCCTGGCAATTATGACAGTAAAGAGGTATGGCATCACTTATTGCCAAAATATGTCATCTTACACATATCACCCATATGTGAAGACACTGGTTTGCTCCTGCTCCTGCATAGCACAGGAGGTATATTACCTCCTGCAGACCGAGTGACCCAGGTTCAAATACCACCTTTAATTTGTGGCTATGACTGAAATGAGGAACAGTGAGCCTGAGGTGTGCCTTAGAAGAACATGGCACCACCTACCACATTACAGTCCCTTTTAAGATCGTGATTGTCAGGGAATTTGTGTCCTGTGGGAAATGCAAGGTTTGAGTAGATGTGTTCTGGTTCACCAAAGAAATGCATGTCAGTCATCTGTAAAAGCAAGTTATTCAATGCAGTTACTATTTTCTTTGAGGGAAAATATCTTTCCTCACTCATCCTCTTCTCTGTGCAAGAAAAAGTATTTCTTCACATTTCTCTTGAAATGTCCATCAGGTCCTCCTGTGCTCAGACCTCTTTTTCTGAAAGATGATACTCTGCTAATTGCAGTGGGGTACTTAACATTTTTATTACAACCACAACACCTTATCCTTGAAAACAACGTAAAATGTCAGTTCTTTCAAAACTCAACTGAGGCATCATCTAACAGATAAGTGGCTAGCTTCCTTTATCTCACCTGGTTAACATCAGTTCTACCCCTGCAAAACACCAGCAACCCCACCATATCTCGCAACTAAATGGCCACAACATATGATGATGTCATCATTCCTCTCTAACTAAATTAGCACACATCATGAAACCTTCCTCATTTTCAAACTCTTCTATTCACTCTCATTGTCACAATCTCCTGCATCTCTAGTATCCCTTGTTTTCCATACCTTTTCATGCAGTTCTCATTTCTGTTTCCTTTTAGAAATTGTTCTGTGATGATCTCTTATTTGCTTTATATTAACTGTAAAAGCTATCACTCACTGTGCAATAAGACCTCTATTAAGCAATTTATCATTTTATTTTACATTGTAAATATTGTACTTGCTTATTTTTAAATGTAAATGTTATGTTAATAAGTATGTTCTTGAACATATTAACAACTGTACATTGTTATAGGCAAATACTTCAATTTGTAAATATCTATTTTCCTTGCGTATATTAAGACATGTTTATGCTTAACTGCTATACATATTCCTGTTGTATCTTGAGCCTGAAGTGTCTGATTGTTCTTAATGACTGGAGCTTTTCTCTCTGGGCCTCCACTGAAAAGGGGTTTATCCTAAACCCAGTCAGACCTTCCCAGTAAACAAAAGTAAAATAAGAATAAAAATAAAATACACAAGTAAATACATGTTCCTCAAGAGAACACATTAAGGCTTCTCTCTTTCTTCCTCTGTCTTTCCTCCTCTCTGTATATTTTCTTATACTGCAGATTTGAGGGTTACCACATCTGTACACAATATTTCAGATGGTTTTCACCAGCTTGCAATGGATAACAGAACATATAATCATAGAGAAGTGCAGACATAAAATGACATACAGTCACAATGTTATATTAGAACCCTACACCAGCCTTCCATTCACATCCCCTTTCCTCCCTCTGCTTCCTTCTGGCCCATAATCAGAGAACCCCTTTGATAACCTGCACTCTGTCATTGCATCTGGAAAAGTGTTTTAGTAATAATCACCAAGAATCGATCCTCATACATATCCTTTTCACACCTTCATTAACTCACTCCCCACTGACCAAAAAACATCCAATGCCATGCTTTATCCTAATGATTTAACTCCTTTACTAGTTATAACACTATACTGCAAGACCTTCAATATATCTTCCAAAACGTATAACCATGGCTGTTAAGCAAACAGGTAACTGTGAACTCCACAACAGACCAGAGAAATGGTTTTAGGCACCAAATACCACACAAAAAAAACTGAGCCAGTATAATCCACAAAACAAGAGTTTAATGAAACACTCTTGTTTTGTGGATTATACTGGCTTGGTTTTTTTTGTGTGGTATTTCGGGCATTTTTCTCCTTCATCAGTTGTTTTGTTAATGTTTTTAGGTACTCCACAAATATTACACAAATTAGCACCTGTCTTTACTCACTCCATCCTATAATAAGCAACCCATTGAATATGTGGTCTCTTTCAAATTCCTGAGTGTAATTCTTCAACATAGTTTAAATAAGACTCTACAGTCTAAAAACCTAAAAACAAAAAAAAACAAAAAAAACAAAACTCTGCTGTCTTTGGATGCCACTAAATATCATGCAAAATCTTACCCATGAAGTTAGCAATAAAATTTGCAAAAACACCCACCCTCAGCTGGAATATGCCTCTGTTCAAAACTTCAAAGATCTGCAGACACACTAAAATAAAATCTGCAGATTCACGTTCATATCTTTTAGAAATTAACCTCACTGTGTCATTCGCCACCATGCTGTCTGGTTCCCTATAAAAGAACGAGCAGACATACCCCTTTCCATAAAACATTTTACAGTGACTTCACTCCTCTGCAAACACAGGTTGAACCTCAAAGGAAAACCATACTAACTAGACTCATAAGCCAACAATATACAAGTACGGGCCAGACCCAATAGCTTATTCTCATCCGCCAAACATGCTTTCTCCATCACGGCACCCAAATTATGGGGGCCTGTTGAACTCCATAACACTTCTGCATATAGTAAATTTGGAAGACAACTAATAACACTCTTAAGAAAGATAGCTACTCACATGTGTTTCATTTATCCCCAATAACAAATTCACATACTATTAAATACCCCTCCTGTCACAAGATCCCTTCTGACTCTCCAGTACCCACTCACCCCCCTCAATCTTTTGCTAATTAATTTGTCATTTCTTAGCCATTAGAGTTTTACAACTATTTACTGTTTAAACTCAACTTGCGATCTCAACTTAGACTCTCTTTTGGGGTATATCTGTAAATATTAGACGTTCTTATGCTTTGTTTGATGTAAGCATTATACATTTCTTATAGATGCTTTATATTGACTTATTTACCATATTCTCAGTAGCTAGCCTTTTATTCTTCTTATTTTTGCTTTTCTGTTCTATTGCAGAACCTTTTCTATATTCGGATGTAACTTCTGTACTGTGGCTGGCATGGGTCCACAACAGATCACTCTACTGCCCTGGTTAGCAAACTTAAAGAAAAAATAACTGTTGGGTTTCATGATAATACATTTTTTTAATTCTGCATGGGAGAGTGGACAGTACCTCTGGTCTGAGACTAGGAGAGTGGTTCTGATTTAAAAAAAAGAGTGGAGAGATTTAAGTGGGTGTTTTCTAATTATAGAAGGATCATATTCCTCAACCTCCCTGAAATAGCACATCACAAGTGGTGCAAAAAATACTTCTTCTATTAGACAAGCCTTTCATTCAGGAGGAAAAATGTTGATTTCTTCCTTGGTACAGGTTAGGGGATCAGCTGTTTATCCTTGTACAGATATTGGAGCTGCCATGGTGGTCTACCAGTACTGTTTGTATTTATTTGTGGACCTGGAGAGAGCATATGTGTTACAACAGTATGGTGTCCCAGGACCACTGCTGCATGCCATTTGTATTCTCTATTTCAGGAGTAAAGAGTTTCTTTCACATTCTTAATGTTTAGTCAAATACACATGTAGAATTCTGCCAAATGTGAATATCTTGTTTCCTCTCCTGATTGATATCATGGTACAGCAAAGGTTGCAAAACTATCTACTTTGGCAATATGAGGGATGCATCTTTGTTGACTGCAGATGATGATGTTCTTTTTGCCTCAAGTGACTGTGACCTCCATCATGAACCAGAATGATTAGGTGCTGAGGGTGAAGCAGATGGGATGAAAATCAGCACCTCTGAATCAGAGGTAGTAGTTTTCTCCCAGAAAAGAGTGCATTGCCTTCTGGAGGATAGGGGAAGCAGTAAACTCAGGAGGAAGAGTTTGATTATCTTAGGGCCCTGTTCACGGGCGAAGGTAAAAGAGACTGGGTGACTAGCCATCAGTTAGTTTCAGCAGTGCCTGTACTACAGGTAGTATATAGGAGTGTGTCAATGTCATAGGACAAAGCTCTCAATTATCTGGTCAGTCAATGTTCCCTCCCCATCTGTACTCTTTGGATAGTGACAGTGAGGATGACATCACAGATCCAAGTGCCAGAAATAGGTTTCCTTGCAGGTTAGCAGTTTACTCTCTGTGACAGATTGGAAAGCATGGAACTGAGTAAGCTATCAGAAAACAGGCAATGCTGTGTTACATTTATAGGAGCCAGTTGAAGTGATTTGGTACCTTGTGAGGTTGTCCGCTGGACACCTCTCAGAGGAGTGAACTCCATGGCACACTAGGAGACAACTTTGAGACAGACTCAGGACATGTTGGAGATATTGTGTGTTTCATATCACCTGGAAACACCTGGTGATCCCACAGAATGAGCTGGAAACTACTGTTGGAGGTTGGGAAGTCTGGATTATCCTGCTTAGTTTGCTGCTACCATAGCCCTTACCATGACAAGCAGTTTAGAAGATGGATGGAAGATGGTTTCTTACAAAGAATTCGACAAATCTCACCAAATTCTCATTACTATTATTAGACAATCACTGGCATATGGATCATAGTATCCTAATATTCATAGAAACCATTTTTCAACACCAACACCTTTACAATTGCTGGCTTTGATGATTACCACTGTGCTAGTCCAAGAGATCTGGAGGATCTGTTTCAGTTGAAATTATCAATACATTGCATTCAGTTATTTTGAACAGTTTAAATTAGTAATAAGTTAGATTAAATTGTGTTCATCAGTTTGAATTAATAATACATTAGATTCATCCGTGTTCTATAGTACAATTAATCTGGAATTATTAATTGCACATGTATTTAATACTTGTCTTGGGCCTACAATGAAATTTTTTAGCTGCAACTGAACCCCAAAACAGAATATCATAATGCAAAATCAGTTACACAAGGCTCCAAATACATGCAAGTTTCACCTTTCATACTATCATTTGCAGTGACCTTTACTTGTCTGGTGTTAAGTGATAGGTTTGATGCACTTCAAAAGTTGCATTTATTGAACTCCAACATTCATTCTCTGATTACCCACTTTATCCATTTCAGGATCACAAGGGAAAAACAGGCTATGCTGGTACTCAGTATCAGTAAGACAGCAAGTAGGAAAGTGATCCTGGGCAGGATGTCAATGTATAATGGGAATAATGGGATGTACACATGCACATTTGCACATGCACGTATACAAACAAGGGCACATGCAGCTGAGCTGGTACATAAATCTCACACACACAGACACACACACACACACACACACACACACACACACACGCACGCACGCACGCACACACACACACACACACACACACACACACACACACACATGCACGCACACACGCACGCACACACACACACACACACACACACACACACACACACACACACACACACACACACACACAAAATGGCATACACATGGACACATTTAGGTGCACTTGCACAAGCACACCCCTACACACAATATTCAACACTAAGGATAAGATGGGGGATCTCTTTTTCACCTACAGCATAAATATGGAATGTGGGGGGAGAATGGAGCCCTTGAAAAAAAAATGTCAGTCAGAGAAGGTACCCCAGAGAAATGAACTGGCGAAACCAGTGCAGAGAGTCAGTAACATTAACTACTGTGCCACCCTTGTATACCACCAGATTCCATCTATATGTACTACAGTGCGACAAGTAACTTATCCTAACAATAGATGCTGTAATTGATCACTGTTGCAGTAGTCATACACTGTCTCTCCCTTTACTACATTGTCACCCTTTTACTCCATCAGATTCCATCCATATGTACTACCATGTCACCCTTGTACTCAACCAGATTCCATCCATATGTACTACCATGTTACTCGTGAACCCTTATATACTGCACTATACTATATTTGCTGACTTTTGCCCTGGGATTCATTAACACCTATACTAAGTGCAGACTAAGTGTAGACCATGCCACGTGAACAGACAGCACATGCATAACTCATACCTTCTTCCTCCTAGGCTTAGGTTTTCTACTGATTTTCTTACAGCCTTAAATATTGAGTGGGATTCATAAAGGTTTCCACAAAGTGTAGACTACATGCACATTTAGTTTAATCTTTCTGAGTGACTAGAAAGCACTAAAAATGTGGTAGGGATGTTCTTGAATACAGATTGCATACACTTAGTGTAGGCATTAATGTATCTGTTGTTTGTTTATGTATTTATGTACGCATGTATATTTCTATTTATTTATCTATTTTTCATTAATTAGCCAGGTAGGAAAGTTGGTCTAGTGACCCTTTTCTATCATGACGTGGGTAGTTGAAGGTACAATACTATACACAGATTAAATAGCAGCGTAATAGGTGCATTCAACAGAGTACACATTAATAGTGTCAAAAATTACACATGCAATATACAAATAAATAAATTATGATAAACAGTGTTATCAAAAGTATGAGTGAACAGGACATAGTAAAGTGTCTTATACATAACAGAATGTATTTTTAACAATGTATATCAAAGTAGGGGGATAGAGTTTCAGTTTTCCGAAGTATAATCCCAGAGCTGTGATAATTTACAGATGCAATGAGTAAGAAGTAGAGCCTTGCTATTGAGTATCTGAGAAGTATTATATTGATTTAGCCTGGGTCCTACAACCAACGTTTTGATTATTTTGGATCCTGAAAGGAAAGTATTGATTAAGCCTGGGCCCCAAAACCATGTACATTTAGATTTATGAGTGCTCTTAAAGTGCACTTTTTAAATCTTGAAGTGTCTGACTATTTTCTATCCTCACCATTTTTGACGTGATTCCAAAGTTCATGGCATACCTTGGAGAAGGCTCTTTCCTCTATGGATGTTTTGAATTTTAGTCAGTAAGGCAAGGGCATCATCCTGATTACTATGGAGACTGTAGTTAGGTTCTTTGATTGGGAGCATTATTTTCAGAGGTGGGCAGTAACCTTGATGTAGAATTCTGAATTTAAGTATACTGAGGAGAAATGAGGCATGCTTTATAATGGGGATCCAGTTGAATTTATTAAGCAAATCAAGTGGTGTGTGTTGTGATCAGCAAAAAGTATAAATGTACATAGTTTATTTCCTATACTGTATAGTTTGTGTGTGTTTTGGGAAGACACACGCTATGGCGTGGGAGTGATGGAGCATACTCTAATTCAGGCTGCAATACTTTTCTACCAATAATTGAACATGCCGAGGGAGAGAGGTGTGTGATACAATACCAAAGTTTGGTGGTAAGAAACTTTTGTCTATAATATTGTCAGTATGTAATGAGACACTGCAAAGAGGGCCAAGAGTTAAGCCAATACACATTTTCTGAGTAACATCGGGAATATGGTCACCTTTAGAGTGAACTGGGTTCAAGATTTTGTGGGGTAGTGAAAAACATTGCATTGATTTTCCAATAACTGAGTAGACATTTATTATTTTTAAGCTAAGTACAGAGGTCAGTGGATTTACTCTGAAGATTTGTGAAGAGGAAGAGGGGAGAGTTGCTGGATTCCAGCATTAGGATGTCATCAGCATACTGTATTATATTAAGGTTTGGTAGATCAAAGGCAAGATCACTGATAAACAGAAAGAAGAACAGAGGTCATAACTCTGACCCTTGTAGTACACCAACATTAATTGATCCTATTTCAGAGAAAGAGTTACTGTATTAGGTTTGGAGGGTCCTATCTTTTAGGTAGTTTTTAAAACAAACTCTGGTGTTTTCATCAAAAGTGAGGCTTTAAAGTTTTGGAAGTAACTTGTGGGTAATGGTTTTAAATGCATGGGTTACATCAACAAAAAGATACCCACAGACATGACTCTGCTGTTCATTTTGTTATATTTGGTGTTTGTTACTGAAAGCAAAGAAAAGCAGGTGTGTTACTAAAGGCATTTTGAAAGCGATGTTGATCACACAGAAGATCTTAACTATTTATATGTGCCAGAGGTTGTTGGAATAGGAGCTTTTCAAAGATTTTAATAAGTGGAAAAAGGTTGGCGATGGACCTGAAGTCTAAGTTTAATGGGAGAAGGCACATCTGGCAGGGGTATGATGGACTATTTGAAGGCAGCTTGGACATTCTTATGGCTGGTACTGTTTAACACACTTTTTATTCCTCCAATGATGGCATATTAAATCTGATGATGATGGTAATCTGAGCTTGACAGTATCAACAAGTTAGGATGTGCTCTAATTGTAGAAATGTACTGAGGTATTAATAAATTGATACAGCTCTGCAAATCTGTCTTTAACTATTACTAAATGCATGCTTATAAAGTTTGGAAGCACTTCATTACTCATCTCTCCAGCATGAGTCACTTCAGTCCTATAGCTGATACATCTATAAGGATTTAGACAACATTAATATCAACCATCTGAGGTTTTGAAACATAGTAGTCCACATCAGGCACCACAGCTGCCACTGCTATTGGCCAGATATGGCCTACATTTATAATCACACCATAAGGTAACAAAGCATCAGACTCAAAACAGATCATTACAGCCTGCTAAGAAAACTACTTTTCATGAAGGCACTTTTATTAATAAACTTCATCTCCTTAATTGGGAGTCAATAAAGATTCTCACCATAAATGATGCTGTCTCTGCATTCAACAAAATCTTCCTATGTGTTCTAAACATACTAGACCCCTTAGATTAAAACAATCAAAGCCAACCATGTCCCTTGGCTATCCATAGCAACTAAACAACTCATGAAAGCATGAAAGGTCTGAACAAAAAAATAAAACAGATCCTACTTTACTACCATATAAACAAATAAGAAACCTAGCAATACAACGTATCACCAAAGATAAGAAAACCTACTACTCAGTCAGTCCAAACACTAATCCAAAAGTGTTCTGGGTCTTGATCAATAAACTGTTAATTACAAGACAAGCTACACAGCCAATACCAAACACACAGAAACAGAATGATACCATAGCCAACCAATTAAATACCACTTTTATACAGACAATATAGTCATTAAACAAACAGGTGAATAATCAAGCTCTTCTGGTCCCTATTCAAACAAATTACTTCCTTCAAGATTTCTCCTTCCAACCATTTCCCACAAATATTATCAAAAAATACTTAAAAAAATAAATAAAACCAACCTTAAATGCCTCTGACAATTTTCCTGGCAAATATCAAAAAACAGTAGCTGAGGCTATTGCATATCCAGTTTCAATTTTGATAAGTCAGTATATATCTGAAAATAAAGTCCTGTCGCTATGAAAAAAAAAAATCATTCATTATTTCACTGCACAAGCATGGAATCAATGCAGATCTTTCAAAGTAAAGGCCCATTGCGATTTTGCCTCTCATAGGTTCATAGGTGTATACTAGGCTAACAATCACTAGGGTCCTTATTGGCCTAGCCGTGCAACCCAAATGTGACCCACAAATTGAATTCATATCTGATTTATAGGGGGTGATTTACTGACTGCCTCTGTCCATCAGAAACATAGAAGCCAGACCAGGGGTGGATTTCTGATTACTCATCCATTGACCCAAGTTGCACTTAAATAGGGACAGAGAGAAACTCTGCTTCACATGGATAGGGATCCTCTTCCAGAGAATGGGAATTCTCTGAGAAACATATCTGTCTGTCCAACATGTCTGATTTATGTCATTTAGGCCCATTGCGATTTTGCCTCTCATAGGTTCATAGGTGTATACTAGGCTAACAGCCACTAGGGTCCTTAGTGGCCTAGCCGTGCAACCCAAATGTGACCCACAAATTTAATTCATATCTGATTTATAGGGGGTGATTTACTGACTGCCTCTGTCCATCAGAAACGTAGAAGCCAGACCAGGGATGGATTTCTGATTACTCATCCAGTGACCCAAGTTGCACTTAAATAGGGATAGAGAGAAACTCTGCTTCACATGGATAGGGATCCTGTTCCAGAGAATGAGAATTCTCTGAGAAACATATCTGTCTCTCCAACATGTCTGATTTATGTCACAAGCAAAATTTTGGTAATTTAATCTAGTAATTCTGATGTTTGTTTTGCAGATGTGTAAAAGATTTATCAGAACAGGGACAAGGGATGCCCTGTATGTCAGGCAAAGATCACCTCTCAGAAGTCTGCATAATAATGATTAAAGAGACAGGGCTTTGAGATTATCAACATAGGATATTGTGTTTACTGTCTGTATTCTTTTTGTATGGATCCTTTTTCTATGTTCCAGTTACTGCATGTGTCTAGTCAGGTACATTCCGAAGGGGACATTATACTCTGTGATGGGTCTGATGAGGGCCGAGATCAGTGGTATGATGACTTCTCTGGACCTAGATACTATGTCCTTGTTTAAAATATAAGCAACATAGAAAGGTTTTCTTACTACTTTGGAAATAAGATGTTCGAAGGCTAGGTTACTATTTACATGAGTTCCCAGACACCTGACTAATGAATCAACTTTTAAGGGTATTTTATTGATGATGTAGTCACCTGGGGTGGCAGACTTCCCAAAAGATACCATAATACATTTCTTGGTATTGAGTTTTAAGCCAGGGCTTTAGCACCAAGCATTTGTTAGTACTAGACCTTCCTAAAGTGTGTTCTAATCTTCAGGGGATTTATTGACTTTTCCCAGTTTGCAATCATCTGCAAACTTGCTATGTCCTTGTTGATAATTTCCAGGATAATTCTTTCCATGGCTTTGTAAATAAGACTAGTCAGACTAATGGTTGTGCTGCTTCCAGGATCTATTGAAGGTCATCTCCTATGAAGGGGGGTGACCATCGCAGTCCTCCATTCATATGGCACAAAACCTGTTTTAAGACTATAGTTAAACAATAACTCCAGGGATCCAGATAAGTAGTATTTTAGACTATTCAGAAGGCATCCTGGGATGCTAATAGGGCTCATTGTGGCTGTGTTCTTGGCTTTAATGAGTGCAGCTCATATATGCTCCCTAATTATAGATGGTGGGATTATATTTGAGGTATTTTGGGGGGCATGGTTGGGGATGAGAAGGAGGTAAAGTTGGAATTGAATTTGTCCACTAACTGGTTCATTATGTTGCTAGGCTTGGTGAACATGGCACCATTGACCATCAGATCACCACATTGCTGTGTGCTTCCCCTGAGGTTGCTGATATAGCTGTAGAAGACATTGTGGTGAGCTTTCACATGGGAGGTTATCTTAACCTCAAAGTTGGCTTAGCTTGACCTAAGTAGCCCTCCCAGTTGCCCATTAAATTTGATTAGACAGTTTTTATCTTTATGGGAATTACCCTTACTGATTTTTGCCATATTTTTTCCTTTTGTTGTATAGCCTGTTTAATTTGGAAGGTCAGGAGGGCGGTTTGTTTCAGGGGCTACTTCTGGGCTTACTTTTGGTAGGTACAGCAGCCTCTATGCAGCCACTAATATTGTTACACAGAGTTTCTGAGAGCAATTCAACATAGGCTGGTTTGTTCTCTGGGCTTGGAGGGGCACTAAGGTTTGACAAATCATCACGTAATAACAGGTAATTTGCCTTGGAATAGTTCCTAATTGTTACTGGTTTAATGAGGTTACCAAGTTGATTTTGATTTCAAAGGAGATAGTTTTATTGCTAGACCTTTCTAGAGAGGATGAATTATTGAGGGGGGTGCAATGTTCCTCCATATTTCTGTGCAGAAGCATATTTTGTGAGCATATTTGATCTCCTATAAAAAAAAAATATTAGAAAAATGTATTCATATGCATATTTTTTAATTCTCTAATAGATAACCAGCTTCTGTCTTTAACCAATACTTCTTCTGCCCACATCACAGCATAACTATTGCTTTTTAAAATTTTATTACTGTCAACAGTCATAGAAATATATGAAGCCTAGTCTCTATCAACTTCCTAGACTTATCAAAAGCTTTTGATATTGTTTCCCACCAGAAAGTCTTACATAAACTTTCTTCTGTAGTGTTCACTTACCCTTCACTGCAAGAGTACAAGCAAATGTGAAATGTAAAAACAATTTCCCATCCCCACAATCTTGCCAATAACTATTGGTGTCCCAACAGGATCTATACCAGGCCCCATACTTTCCAACACATTCATCAATGACCTCAATCCTGCTACAAAATATGCTACCCTAGTTCAATACACTAATGACTCGACTGTAATCTGCTCTGCCAAATCACTCTCTAAATTCTAAGACCTTACATAGCAATCCTTCTTATCAATTGAAACATGGCTAAATAGTTTTTAACTACTTCTAAACCCTAAAAAAATACATTACTGCTCTTCATCCCAAGTACATCTCTGCCAAACAACACTATTCACTATCATGTCTGCCAACAACACCTGGATAGAAGAGGTAAACCACACAAAAGTACTGGATGGCATCATAGATAACCGGGTAAAATTTCACCACCACCATTAATTAATTTATTTTATTTATTTATTTTCAGTTTGATTACCAGGGAAGTCCACTGGGCCACGAAGTACCCATTTTCAGTGGAGGCCCGGGGAGAAAAGCTCCGTAGGCAGCACAATTAAGGTTACATAATGCAAGAGGTAAAATACAAGAGAAAAGTCCAAACAGTCAGAAAGATATGAAATGCATAGTATACATAGAAGACAGTGCAAAAAATTTTTTTGTTTGTTTTTGGCTTTAGGTAAATTACATATTTACAATATTTACATACTTACAATCAAGTGAAGTCAGCTAAATCTATTTTGGAGGAAATAGAAATGAAATAAGAGAGTAGATTTGTGCAGGAGTAAAGAGCACTTAGTGGGGAAAATCCCTAGAATTTATATAGAGTGAAGCAAGAACATTTCCATGTGGATGATAGGTGTAAGAAAAGTTGGGACTTGAAGGATTCTGTGTTAGGTATAGTCCTAAGTGACGGAGGGAGAGAGTTCCATTTTCTACCTAGAGAGAAGGAGAGTAGAAGCTGGTCAGCGGGATGTTTGGGTTTATGAATGGAGATTAGGTTTTGGTGTTCAGATCTCAGAGATTGGTTTGGAATGTAAGGGGGAAGGATGTTAGATAAGGCTGGGCATTTATCTGGGTAGAATATTAATTTGTGAGTGGTGGTTAGTTGGAGATAGTCTAGGTGATTAGGGAGTTCTAACCAGTTCAGCGATTGTAGGGTATGGCAGTGGTGAGTTGAGGTTTTGGATTTAGTGGCAAATTTAGAGATCTTATTATAGCAAGCTTCAAGTTTTGAGGTGTTGGATGCTGACAGATTAGTTAGAAGAGGGGCACCATATAGTAGAGAGGGTAGGAGGTAGGTTAGGTAATAGCCAAGGTGTGCCTAGAGGAGTTTGAAAGAAATTGATTATAACTGTAGAGTATACCTAACTTTTGGTGGGTTTTCTTTATGTTTTGTTGCATGTGGAGATCGAATTTGAGGCGCTCATCAATGGTAATGCCAAGGAGTTTTGCAGAAGGGACCACTTCTAAAGGAGTGTTGGTTTGGCTTAGGACATTGAAAGCATTTTTGTCAAAGGAAGAAGCCTTGGTTGGGAGGAAAATTAGTATTTTAGATTTATTGGAGTTGAGGGAGAGATGGTTTTGGTGCATCCAGTTTTCTGTAGTGGAAAAAGCTATTTGTGTTTTAGTCAGTAGTTCAGAAATGTTGGAGGCAGCACAAACTAAGGTAGAGTCATCAGTGTATTGGATGACTGTAGTGTCAGGGAGGACAGTGTGAAGGTTATTTATAAAGATGTTGAAAAGCATGGGACCAAGGATGGATCCCTGAGGAATGCCGGTAGGTGTAGGCAAGAAGGAAGAGGTAGAGTCCTTCCATCTGACAGACTGAGATCTGTCAGAAAGGTAACTGGAGAACCAGAATAGAGTATTAGTGGAGAGATTAAGGCTGGTGAGAAGAAAGAGAAGGTGTGTATGGGAGATGGTGTCAAAGGCTTTAGAAAGATCTAGCAGTATGGTGGATACAAGAAGACCAGAATCTCGGGCTTGATTAACATCTTCTAGGAAGGATAGTAGGGCAGTTATGGCACTGTGGCTGGGACGGAAGCTGTGTTGGGTGGGTATAAGTAACTGATTCTGAGTTAAGTAGGGTAAAAGTTGGTGGTGGACACATTTTTCTAGAATTTTAGATATTGGAGAGAGTAAGGCAATGGGGTGGAAGTTAGAAATGGTGGTGTTTTTACCTCCTTTCTGGAGAGGTAGAATGTAGGCTGAACGCAAAAGTTTGGGTACGTATGACTCTTTTAAGGATCAGTTAATCAGGATACTAATTGGGAGAGCAATACCTTCGACTGCGCATTTGAGGAAGGAGGGGGGAATGTTGTCTGGGCCATTAGAGCAAGGCTTTAGTTTGGATAAGAGCTTTTTTATAAACATCGTGGAAACTGGTTTGAGCTGGAACATGAAGGGACAGTTATTAGGGATGTTGGTAGTAGAGTTCAGGAAGTTGGGTGGATTATTGTCTGGAAATGTTTTGGTTAGCTTAGCTATAGAATCTGTAAAGAAAGTGTTGAAGTGAGAGCTCACTTCCTTGTCAGTTAAACTAGGGTCAGGGCAGGGGTTATTCCTTGACCCTGGATGGAGAAGAGAGTTAACAGATTTCCAGAATTGTTTTGGGCTCTTATTATTATTGGACTGAAGTTTATTGTAGTAGTTTTTTTTGTCCAAGGTGATTCAGTTTTTTACTTTGTTGTGGAGTTGGGTATATTGGAGCAAGGCAGAAGACAGTTTACTTTTCTGAAAAAGCTTCCAGGATTTGTCTCTGAGATGCATGGTTTGTTTAGTCTCTTTGGTCAGCCAAGGAGCAGAATTGGCTTTGATTAATTTGTTTCTTAGGGGGGCTAGGGAGTTAAGAGTATTTAGGAAGAGAGAGTTAAAATGCTCTACAGCATTGTCAAGGGGGAGAGTGTTTAGGATTTGCCAGTTAATTTGTTTAAAAATGTTAGAGAAAATTGTGGCGTTGAAGTTGCTAAGGTTATGAGTTTGAATGTAATGATGTTCGTATTGGGAGGAGTTAGCTGAGTGATGAATGAAGGCAGGGAGATGGTCACTGAAGGTGTCAGGGATAGTGCCAGTGAGAGTGATTTTATTTGGATGGGAGACTAAAATCCAATCTATGATGAACCTTGGGGGATGTTTTTTTGTTAGGACAGGTTGTAGAATTGATTACTTGGGTGAAGTTGTAAAGGTTAATGGCTAGGGAAGGGGAAGGTGAGTTGATTTTATTCCAGTCAATATTGACATCACCTAGAATAAAGGTTTCATATTTTATTTCAGTTGAGGCCCAGTGGAGAATGTTCTCAAGGGTAGAGATATTATCGCCTGGGGAGTGATATAAGGAAATAATGCAGATGTTTTTATGTTTATTTAGTCGGAGGAGACTTGCTGCTATTTCAGTATTTTTGAATTATGGAGTTGGGATTTGAAGAGGGATTAGGGAGAGAAGGTTAGAGTAGATTAGGGCAGAGCTTCCACCTTTTTGTTTAATCGGTCACTCCTGAGGATGTGGAAACCTGGAGGTAAGATTTCAGAATCAGAAATATGAGGTTTTAGCCAGGTTTCGGAGATGGCTAAGATGTCACGTTGGTTGTGATTGATCCAAGCATATACAAGGTGAATTTTGTTGTTAAGGCTCTGGGCATTGATAGTGAAGACCTTGAGGGTGCTAAGAGAGGAAGTAGGAGAAGAAGGGGGATGGGGAGAGGCTTATTTGAAGTAGGGGAGGAAGGGGAAGGAGGGAAGGAGTTGTTTGTACTGAGGCATGGGCCAGGGTTAGGATGTGTGTCTCCTGATAAGGCTAGGATATTACATGTGATAACTTTTAGCCATTTTTGTTTGGATAGTTGGAAGTTGTTTGGGGTTAGTGCAAATGTAAGAGAGAAGGTTTTTGTAGAGGTGAAGAATAGTTTGGGATGGAAAAGGTGCAGTAGGGTTTGTGGGATAAGGGAGGGGGAAATGGAGTGGAAGTGAGAAATCAGAAGAGGTTGCGGGTGAGTGAAAGGGATAGTTTGAGTAGAAGGTAGGTATGGGGGGAGCTTTTGAGGAGTACGAAGTAGCATGACAGAGAGGAATTAATACGATGAGAAGGGAGCAGGGGAGTCGGGAAGTAAAGAGGATTTGGGAGGGCATGTTTGAAATGGGTGGAGTAAGGAAGGGAGAAATAAGAAAGGAAGTAGTAAGCTAGTTGAGGAGAGAAGGTAAAGAAGTTTAAGGGAGATATAAATTGTGGATAGGAGAGGGGAAGATTAAGTGTAGTGAGAAGAGGGAGGAGTAAGAGTGGGTGGGGAAATAAGAGGGGGGTTGAGATAGGTTACTTGATGTAGGATTGAGGGGTAATAGTAAGAGGACTGTGATTGGTTAATAGAAATGGTGGGAGGAGTAAGTGAGGGATAAATGTAGAGGTGCTGGGGGCGGGTGAGATTTGGGGGCAGGGTAGGGGAACGGAGCAGGAAGAGCCAGAGGAGGAGAAAGTGAGGAGGACAATCAGTAAAGAGTGAATAGTCAGAAGGTAAGTTTAGCAGAGATGTGAAAAGGTAGAAAGGTTTACAGAGAAGTGAAGTAGAGGGTAGATGTAAAGGAGAGAGACAGTGGGAGAAGGTAAGAGACTTCAAAAAAAAAAAAAGGATAGAGGAGGGCTGTTTATTATGCGAAGAGTGGATAGGTAATCCTTGGACAGTAGAGCGAGAGAGAGAGCAGAGGAAAAGATGTTAGAGGGCTGTTTAAGTGGAGATGAGGAAGGAGAGGGTAAAGTAGTGGGGACAGCAAAAAGGTAGAAGAGTGCCACCTAATGGTCAGTCCATCTAATGCAGTTGAGACCCCAGGGAGAGAATCAGGTAAAGGGAGGAAGGAGCTATCGTGGTTCAGGACTAAAAGTAAAAGCAGCAAAGAAGGGGGTAAGAATTAGGGGGAGAACTAGGAGTGAAAGCAGCAAAGAAGAGGGGGTTGTGGCTGCTGGCTAGCCTGGTAGGGAAGCGCACTGCAACCTAGTAGAAGTGAAATTATAAATTGCAAAGTGTTAGAGTAGTACACATACTTTCTTGTAATCCTTGCTGTAGGAAGCACTCCGGGAGCAGAAGGCCTTACAGTTTTGGATTAAGTGTTCATTTTAGCCAGTTCTTAGCCAGAATGTTCAGGAGAGTACTTTCAGGAGGTTAGGGCAGGGTAGGCAGGAGCCCAAGTTTCTTGTAATCCTTGCTGTAGGAAGCACTCAGGGAGCAGTAAGGCCTTACAGTTTTGGATTAACATGTGCTGTGCACCCCTGATATTTACAATGTGGCTGCTTTGGCACCTGCTGTGCTGTGCACCCTTGATTTTTACAGTGTGGCTGCTTAGGCACCTGCTGTGTACCACTGACATTTACAGTGTAGCTGATTTGGCACCTGCTGTGCAGCCTTGATTTTTACAGTGTGGCTGCTTTGGCACCCACTGTGCTGTACACCCATGATAATTACAGTGTGGCTGATTTGGCACCTGCTGTGTACCCTTGACATTTACAGTGTGCCTGCTTTGGCAACTGCTGTGCTGTGCACCCCTGATATTTACAATGTGGCTGCTTTGGCACCTGCTGTGCTGTGCACCCTTGATTTTTACAGAATGGCTGCTTTGGCACTGACTGTGCTGTGCACCCCTGATATTTACAGTGTGGCTGCTTTGGTACCCACTGTGCTGTGCACCCCTGATATTTACAGTGTGGCTGCTTTGGCACCTGCTGTGCTGTGTACCCCTGTTATTTACAGTGTGGCTGCTTTGGCACTCACTGTGCTTTGCACACCTGATATTTACAGCATGGCTGCTTTGGCACCCACTGTGCTGTCAACCCCTGATATTTACAGTGTGGCTGCTTTGGCACCTGTTGTGCTGTGTACCCCCGAAATTTACAGTGTGGCTGCTTTGGCACCTTTTGTACTGCGCACCCCTGATATTTACAATGTGGCTTCCTTGGTACTCACTGTACTGTGCACCCTTGATATTTACAGGCTGCTTTGGCAGTCACCAAAGACTATGTACTCTTGATGTTCACTGTGTGGCATATTTACAATGTGGCTTCCTTGGCACTCACTGTATCATATACCCCTGATATGTATAGGATGGCTTCCTTGGAACTCATTGTGCTGTGCACCCCTGATATTTATAGGCTGTTTGGCAGCCACCAAGGACTGTGCACTGTTGATGTTCACAATGTCACCACTTTGTTAGTCACTGCATTATTTGGGTTATGAGCTCTCAGACTATGTCTGCTTTGGGCTCTTAACTCATTTCTGTGGTCCCTGGTACCCTTTGCATTATTTCTCCACTGAGTGCAGCTGCTGCCTTAATATGAATTCTTCACATCACCACTTTGATGCAAAAATATCCGCTATGCCACACAGTCTACAAGCTACAGCCTGCTGTGCTATACATCCTACCCTGCCTGCATGGTCATTCCTGACACACTGCAAACACCAATAACAAACTCTTGCTTTGTTTAGTATGTGAATGAAATGGCTGGAGTATTCACCTACTATTTATGGCTGTCAATGATGCATAAAGCATGAGCTGACAGATAGGCCATTCTATCAGTGAATCACATGACTGCCAGATGCATGGACAAAATGGCATTCTAAGTGGTTCTGGGTCACAGAATATAAGGGGCTTACAAATCTCACTGATAAATAGGTTCATTGTGTAATAGAGATTTATAGTAATACAAAGGAGAAATAGAGTTAACACTGTACAGAAGTGCAGTACATACAAGTAGCACATGCAAAAATGTAATATGAGCAGTCAAATAATGGAAAAGTAACGACACATGAAGCAGATAAGGTACCGATGTGGCTTTAGGTGTCAAGAATACAAGGTTTCAACATACATGAAGAACAGGCTACATGTTGAACAATTCATACTTTACGCTGAACTGAAGGGTTAAATCAAGTTAACAAAATTATGCTTGAGAGTGGACAGTATGTACAAGGAAAAACAAGAGGGGTATAGAATAAAGGAATGGAGGAATAAATGTAGTTAAGGAAAGAAAAGTAGATGTGAAATGCTAGAACGAACTAAAGTGTACTGGCACGCACTCACACAGCATATGGAAGAGATGGAAAAAAGTGAGAGTGGGGGAAGAGGGGAGAAGAAAAAGGAAAGGGGTGGCTTTGGAACTTGGGTGAGGGGACAGAAAAATCTGAATGCAGTGACATTATAAGAATCATAACAAATTAGGGAAAATTGGGGAGGGAGGGAGACAGAGCAGTATTTAAAAGAAGATGAAAGAAGAGGAAGATTAACTGGAAAGCATACCTCTCAACCTCTTGGCACAAGAAATCTGGAAAAAGCCAAAAATAATGGGGAGACAGAGGTGCAAAAATAGGGACAGATTTGAAATATTGCTCTTATAAACTTAGAAAGTCGTTAGATTAAAAGGTTTTGCATTATTACGTATTTTTCTGAAGGATAAGAAGTCTGAAACTTGAATGTCTATTTATTATTATTATTATTATTATTATTATTATTATTATTTAGTGACTTCAATCCTCAGCAATTTGCCAGCAAACCACAAATTCTTTGAGGAACTGACCAAAAATATGAGGCAAAAATCTGCACATTCTGTGAAAAGCTGGGCAGTTGAGAGGTATGCTGGAAAGTGATGGAGGAAATGCCCATGGCAAATGAGACTAGCCATAGAACAAAGGCACATATGTAACTCCACAGCTGTGCAGTCATATAATGGAAATGAAAACGTTGTCCTGCATTTCAAAATGGTGAAAGAAAATTTAATTCCAGTTCTTCTTGCACCAGGAAGGGTGACATACCTCACATGGGAGGTGTGGAATCTTTTCTTCATACAAAACAAAAGAAAAACAATCTGTGTTGTTTTTCATCTGCTTGTATTATGATTTCAAGTGCTTGGACTGCAGGTATGCATGTGCTTGAGCTCATCAGTTAAGAGCTTGAATTGTGGAGTTATATGAGCTCAGTTGTGTTTGGAAGATGTAGTGGATCTCTAATTAAATACTGTGCATTAAACTTAATGTACATGATTTAAGGAAAGTATCCATACTCGTAAAACAAATGGTACTTTACTTCTTGTTAAGTACTTAGCTTTTTACATACCACGGTTTGTGGAACATTTTTAAAATATATCCCAGTAGTACATTTCACAGTACCATTAGTATGTTACCTGAAGCTCACACTCTTACTTGCATATAATGTGTTTTAATTGTAAAGTGTGGAACTATAACTTAAACTGTACTTAGAAATTAAAATGGCAGCAATATTTGCATCCCTTCTTTCACTGTGTAGTGATAGTGCTTACATTCATACAGATCCTTATTAATGTTATGAAGACACATGGTCACTAAGTGCCAAAAACTGAAGGACAGCTGCAGATTATTTCAGCCCTGTAGACAGTACAAACAGCAAGGGATTTATCATAAGGGTTAGTACAGCTGGTTGTGTCTAAAATGATGCAACCATTTTAATAGCAAATGTGAAACTGAGGACCCATATCAGTTATGTATTCTGAGAGACTTTTAATGTTTAGTAACTTCCAGTGGTAAAAATTACTTTCTCTTATTTTTGGAAATGATGCCTCTCTCAAAGGAGAATGCAAAGTATACTAAATGTGACATGAAGTCTCATTTGCAATGATGTGTGGCACTTCGTGACAGAGTGCATCTTGTTTATTCAGTGACAAGGGCACATTCACCATACATCATGTCTGCACAATCCAGAAGGGAGAGGAGAGTTAGCCTGAACAAATTGTTTTTTAGTTCTCAGTAGAAAGCATATTTTATGGCTGAAGAAATTCAAGCCGATACCTAACATTTCTGCACAGGCAATAAAAGTATAAAATATAAGAGCTTTGAGAAGTGCTGCTTACATGCTAGGGTATAAAGAGGGAAGCAATGTCACTTAATCTCAATGAAGTGATACTGTCTCAGGCATTTATGATACCTTGCAATACTCTCTCTTAGTCCCCTGTGAGGAAAGCTGTCATCAAAACTGTTATTGCATTAATCTTCCTTCTGAATTGGTATTTTAATTTTATAAAAAGAAGAGGATGCCTGTGTTTTGTTGTTAGCAGATAAAAATCAACTGATTACACTGTAAATGTACAGGAACAGACAGTACAGCGGCATATTGCCCATATTCCTAGACAGAAATAACACAAGTTTGAGGAACAGATTTCACTTGAGTATGCCATAAGATTCTTTGCTGTACAACAAATACACTCCTGTTTTGTAAATTTGCAATAATAATAATAAATCCCAAGTATCACCTGTATGAGCTGAGATTTTCTAGCATTTGTCCTGGGAACACTTAATACTCAAAAAGGCTGTGCAGGTTCTTCAAGGTTAGTTATTTAGCTTTCCCACTTAGAGAAAGCCCTGGGATGTGCTGACTAGTGGTAAAGCCATCCACTGTAGACAAGGAATTCCTCATTATGCCTGGGAAGTCAATTAATCCAAAATATAAACACAGTCCTAGATGCATCCATCTGTTTGCATAGGTTCAGAAATAAATTACAAAAAAAACCCCAAAAACAAAAGAAGAAAAGATCAGTGAGAAAGGCCAATGACTCCAAACGTATTTACTCACACAGGAAGAATAGTTGATGGCGTGTTGACGACATATTCATTTGAGTTAAATAAAAGGTGTTAATGACTGCCAAAATCCGTTTTCTTTTCAGACAGAAGGATATTGGTAAATATATGTTTTTTTAAATGTTCCACATTGCAGTATGTATGGGTACAGGTTTGGTATCAGATGTGATGTATTCATTACATTATGTCATGATAATGTCTGTTTATTAATTGCCTTTTTTTTTGTTTAGCAGATGAAAGTTTTGTCTGTATATTGCGGAATTAGAGCAACACTATACTGCGCTATTAAGAATATTTTTTTCTGCTTTAGGCAGTTTTATCATTTATTAATTATTTAGGTTGTCACATGATATGAGAGATTTAAAGTTAGCACCTCAGTGGCTGCTGTAGATAGGTACATTGACAAAGGGGTCTATTACAAGCGCGCATGTGCTTTTTGCTCTCGATACACTTGCTAGCTGTCACTTACTCAAAAAGGCAAGTGCTCTAACTCCCACTAATTTGATTTCCTGTAACTATTTACCCTTCCAACATCCCATCCTACAAAACTGTATAGCCCCAACAGAGCCCGAGCCTAAGTATAACCCTAAAACAAATATAAACATACAATGCTATGTCAAACCCAGAGCTGTTGGACATGCTCTACCTAAAGAAATCCCAATCCCTCCGAGCTACACACTGTAGGGACCTAAACCTTGTCATCACAATAAACAGAACATGCTGGAGATATTAATTCCTCTCCCAGAGACTTCCCATACTCTGGAACAAACTACCTATCTATATCAAACAAAGCTCCACATTAGCACTCTTCAAGAAAAATCTTGATGACTGGATGGGAAATAGGAAATTCACCCCGGGGATCACTTCTGTGGCTCTGCTCGACAGGGACACAGGAAATTAATTTTCTTCGGTGGCAAAAGCCAGGGTACCTTTTTGGCTAGGCTTATATAGGCCCTAGGGCCAATAGCCTAGTACCTACCTATGAACCTATGAAACAACCTTCTCACTTCTTAACCCTAAAATTCTTCCTCTCTTTAACACTAAAATACCCTCCTGCTCCCCAATCCTTTTATACCCTTCCCACTCCCTCACTCTCAGACTGCCTTACCACTCCCTAACCCTAAAAGTCCTTTCCCGCTCCCTAAATCTAAATTCCCTCCTCTCTAACTCCCTAAATATAAATGCCCCTTCCTGACTGGTGCACTAATCTACATTCCCACTCCTTCATCATGGCTGCCGTACTTACCTTGTTCAAACTCTAATTATGTGCCCGAGTAAGCTCTGGCAGCTGCTTTCCTGAACTCATATTCAAGTTAAAAAAAGCAGCAACTTACCTGAACTAGAAGACACTCAAGTTCCAGTCTTTGAGACAGGAGTGCATAAGTGTGTAGAACAGGAGTGCTTATCGAATACCCCTGAGAAAGTCCTTTGGAAACAAATTGGTCTGTTTGTTACTGTTGCTTAAATGAATGTAGATTTATTGAGCTTTCTACCTTGCTAGGTTTTTTTGTGACTTTGGAAGTGAACATTTCGCAACACTTCTAACTTGTTAGTTAACTCAGCATGTTTTGTACGGCTGTCTAAACCATAAGAAACAGGCCTGACATTATGACACTGAGGGATGAAACACCTACCATAAACCCAAGTGATCTATGTTTGATTTGCAGCCCAAGCAGTGGAGGAGACAGATGAAGTGAATGGGAATGAACGGCTTATATCAGCTCAGCCATTGACCAGGAAGAGTGGCAGACTGGCCTACTGTAATGCTGGACACTGCTGAGGACAGCAGAATAATAAGCAGCTGATAGACTCACTGGTGGTGGCAGGGTTTCAGTTCTGTTAAATCAGAGACTGTGTGAAGTGAACACTTTGTATCATGGTTGAACACTTTGTATCAACCGTGAAATTAGTTCTTTATTTTAACTTGCAGTATTTTAGCTTCACAAAGGATTTTGGAGAGCTTGTAAAGCTAAGTCTGACCTTACAGTTGTGCAAGTAACACGATGTTTCATTTTAGTGTTTGCAGCCTCACAGCTTGTGTCTCATGTGGACAGATGCCTCAAGCTGAGTGAGTACCCAGGTATCTAATGACCATGGTTGTAGCAAGGAAGCGATATTTCTTTCTCTATTTCCTTTTGTGACTTGAAGACTTAGAGCTTTTAATGTTTACAAAGTAGATGCCACAAACTTCAGTAACTGTGACTGACTGCTGCAGTAAAGCAGCTCACTTTTTCAAATACAGCATCAGGGTGAATCTTGAGTAAATTAAAAAAATGACTGAGGAATTAAAATGCATGAATTAAATAAAATCATAAAGATAAATGGGCAGAAATATAATCCTTTCTATTTGATTTTAAAATGGTTTTATTAAAATCTTCATAAGTTATATTATTAACACATATATAATGAAAATATGTTTAACAATTTTAAGAAAATAAATAAACAAGTACAGAGAACTATATACAAGTGTACAAAGCTGCCTGTATATTTGGTTAAGGTTGAATACAAACATTCCAACAGCATATTATAACAATAGATCAAAGCAAACTATACCAGATGTCTAAATGTTCTGATATAAGCCTATTAAGAACATAACTTTAGTCCAAGTATTCTTTTGTAAAATTCTTGGAAATATTCTGTTTTCTTCTATCTTTTGTCTGTTTGAATGCGACTTCTTTCTATGACAAAAAGTCTTCAAAATGGGGTATAGATGCTTTATTCTGATTCCTGGTTATATTTTTTTCTCGCTACTGCCAGTATTAAATGTTATATTCATACATAGAATATGATCTCATTTAGAACTAACTATAGAAGAATTAGTGATTGTTTAAAATAAGATATAAAAACAAATTACTGAAAGAACTAATGTTTTAGATGATTTTAGTGTAAACCTAAGGCATTTGGATGAATGGAAGCATTTTTAAATATCTTAAGAGTTAATTTTAATTGAATAATGATAGTTTGAAAGTTTTAAATGGGGTTTTATTTTTGTAATGTAACAAACAAAATGTAAGCTCCAATGAAATTTTAATTGACTGACTGAGGACATGCTCTCAGCTTCTGCCAATTTATGCTCAGATTAATCAAGGGATTTAGCTTCCTGTGGAGGGTTATGCAGAATTATATATATTCTATTACAGTGGGGCAGGGGGGTGTTAATGAGTGGTATGTCACTTCTAAAGTGTGAGGAGTAAGTTCATAGCTTCATAGGTGAACAGCCCTGAAGAGCCATTTTAAGCCTCACCAATAACCCAAGATCAGAATCAAACTCTGTACCTTGTACCTATGAGGCAAACACCCTAACAATCATGCGTAAGAAAAAAAAAACTCTTGATAGCTATCTGAATGCTGATCTAGAAAAAAAAACTCTTGATAGCTCCCTGAATGCTGATCTTCAATGGTTAGCTCTTATACCCAAGGAAGGAGGAATGAATAGGCCTAACTGGCCAGTCAGTGAGGGACAGATATTAAGATTAAAAAACATAAAATGCAAATGAAAAATTACTGATTAGCACAGACATGCTAAGATGATATTGAGTCTATAAGTCACTGGAGGCCTTTTTTATGGCAGTATTCCAAACAGAATAAAACTGTATTTGACGTCAGTAAATTATATATCAGAAAAAAATGAACTACTGTAAGTATGTACCAGAGCTTATGAAGCAACTTCAAATACTCTTTTATAATTCCATCTCTTTCAATGTTCTGGTTTAAAAGCTGCACTTGCGCTTGTTTCCCACCTTTCCTGTAACTAGCCTAGTCCAGATACAGAGTTGTTGTATCCAGGACTGTTGGTAAGCTTTTGAGTCCCGCAAGCCTTTCTGTTTTGGAGGAAAGCCTTCTAGCTTATCAGTGGGAGTGGTAAGCACTAGGTAGCCTGTCTACCATGAGAGGAGAGGTTCTTGGCCCAAAAATTGTAGTTTATTGACCATTTGGACAGTTTGTCCATCTCTTTCAACTTTCTGGTTTAAAAGACCACATCTGCACTTGTTTACTATCTTTCCTGTAACTAACCTATTGGGTAGCACTTAAACTGATACAAGCCTTCTAGCTTAGAAGAGAGACTTTGGAGTGATTAAGTATCAGTTTTCTGTACTTTCTTGCTGTACTTAACTGTTTTACGCCTAAACACAGATTTTCCAGTGTTTATTGTGATTTAAAAGCTTGTTTTTTTTCGCATATTGTACTTATTTGACTGCTTGCACTTTTAAAAAGTTGTTTTTTGTTTAAATAATTTGTGATAGCCTTTTCTGATCGTTTGTAGTTGTTTAAAGCTGTTTTAAGTGTATTTTTTACAGTTTTTGCCTTATCTTTTCAAAAAAACAAAAAAAAAACTAAAAAAAATCCTTGTTTCTCGCCTTTCTAAGCTAGTATAGTCCAGTTTTCAGGCTAGTGCTGAATTCAAGGCTGTGATACTAGTTTCTGATTTGCCCATACCTTACTTGGATAGAAGGAAGTTTCTCTGTTCACCTGTGAGAGAGGAGAACTTTGAGCAACCTATCTGTCCCTGGAGGAGTGGTTCCAGCCCAGAAGTTAGTAGTTTATTGGCCATTTTGGGCTAGTTTCTATCTCTTTCATTTCCCTACTATAAAAACTGCGTTTGCACTGTTTTACGCACTGGGCAGTGCCGGTTAGCTGTGGTTAAATTATTCCCTGCTCCACTAAGTCTCCTCTTCAGTTTTTCCCTTGAAACTCATCTAACTCTCAACCTAAGCACTCAAAAACATCTTGCAGCCCAGCACTTGCTCAGACCTAATAGCAAGCACTAATATACCCTGACACTGATTGCCCAGCAGGGCAAGGCTCTTTATTCACCCCTCACCAACCAAGCGACTAAGCAGCTCACCCTACTATTCAGGCATGACCAATCCGCCACATAACACAAGGACTCAGATCACTCCAGAACAAGTATAAATATGACTCTGTCATTGTTCATATTGGTGTGAATGACCTGAGATGTACCTCCCTGGACTACATGAAAAGAGACATGGAAGAGCTTTCTGATCATGTAGCCCAGGCTGGTATGACCCTGACCCTGAGTAGCATCCTGCCCTTACCAAGAATGATACCTCAGTATAAAGAAAAAATGATCAATTTCAACAACTGGCTAAGTTTCTGGTGTCATTCAAAGGGGATCCAGTGTCTGTCAGCCTTGGACGAAATGCTCGACAAGCCACGTTGCTTCACAAGAGACGGCTTACACCTGTCACCCCTAGGCTTTTGAATACTAGCCAAGGATCTTGCTGCCCCATAGTGCCATTTTTAGGCAAGGCTCAAAAGTCAAACCCACCTCCATAAACAGCACAATTAACAAAAAAACTGAGGGTTATGCTACTCAATGCTAGGAGTTTAAATCTCAAAATGCATGTGCTCAAAGCACTCCTCAGTATGGAGAACGTCGACATCTGTGCAGTAACTGAAACCTGGTTCAAGGCTCCAGAGATGACCCCAGCACTACCGGGCTACAACTCATACCACACATTTTGGCCACAGAACATGGAGTGAAACATAAAAGGAGGAGGTGTATCCATATTCATCAAGGATACCTACACCTCCAGGTTAGTGGAGCAGCATGATACCACTGAGATCATCCATGTGCAACTAACATCGGGCAAATCTGCAATGCAAATTGTGGCCTGCTGCAGATCACCCTCCATGACCCAGGACCACTACTCCACCTTTCTGGAGACACTGGAAAACATGAAGGTCCTACCAAACACTCTGATACTGGGCGATTTCAATTACCCTACCATTCACTGGGAAAACTACTTGAGTACAAATTCCCAGGCCCAGCGCTTCCTGGAATTCATCAACTCAAATGCCCTGGATCAGCTGGTAAACTCCCCTACCAGAGATGAAAACATATTGGACCTGATCATCACCAACATGGGTGACAGGTGTTCCAAACCGGAGGCCAACCCGTCACTGGTGAGATCAGACCATAAACTAATCACTCTGGATGTCCACACCCCATCACCACCCCCAACTAAGGAAACCACAGTAAAAAACTTTTCTAAGGCAAACTTCACCTTACTTAAGACAGAAGTGGTAAGTTTCACAGCCCCCATGCTAAAGGATAACGCTGCCCAAGATGCAGAAACCTTTACAAATGCACTCTATGAGCACCTAAAAGGATGCATGGATCATGCATCCCTAGCAAAACCAAGATTCACTCCTCTAAGAGAAGGAAACCAGTTTGGTGGATCACTGCAATAAACAGGCTATACAATAGAAGGAGGAAACTAGTTCAGAAAAAAAGAAAATCCCAAGAAGGAAAGACATCCCTGATCAGTATCAGTAAGAAACTAAGGTCCCTCATGAAATCATCCAAGGCTAACTTCGAAAGAAAAATAGCCAAGGATTCAAAAGATAACCACAAAGCCTTCTTTAGCTATGTTAAGAATCTAAGTGGCAACTCGCAGATATGCACTGAACTAATGCAAAATAGCACAAAATATACTGAACCTACTGATATTGCCAACATCCTGGCAGATAGATTCAGTGCAAACTTCACCCCCCTCTCACCTCCAAAAGGGCCCAAAACAATACCGGAAAAGTGTAGTGTCCTAAAAATCACAGATGCACAGGTGAAAACAGCCCTTTCAAAAGCCAAAAACACAGCGTCAATGGGACAAGAAGGTGTTCCAGGTTGTGTCCTGCACGAACTACAGAAGGAACTAACCCCCCCCCACCTAAACATGCTGTTCAACCTCAGCCTCTCCACAGGCTACATGTCCATAGAATGGCACACAGCAACGGTTATTCCTCTCCACAAAGGAGGGGGCACAACTGACCCTGGTAACTATCACCCCATAAGCCTGACTAGCCTGGTCTGCAAGGCTATGGAGTGCATCATCATGGAACTCATTAACAAAGACATTAGGAACTTCTAAACACTTGACCCAACCCAGTTCTGCTTTGTTAAGGGCAGATCATGCGTACTAAACCTGGTTGACTTCTTCAAGACAGTCACCAAGGCCATAGATGAGGGAAAGGTGGTTCACACAGCCTACCTTGACCTCACCAAGGCTTTCGACACCATTCCCCACTCGGGTATTACAGAAAAACTCACCAGCCTGAACATAAACCCCTATGTCATGAGATGGGTTGCCAACTGGCTTACAGACAGAACTCACATGGTAAGAATAGCGGGCTCCAGGTCTGACTCCTAAACCAGTCACAAGTGGTGTCCCGCAAGGCTCGGTCCTGGGACCTCTACTGTTCGGCGTATACTTCTCAGAAGTACAGGCAAACACAGGAGGACTATGGCTAACCAAGTTCACCAATGACTGCAAACTGGGAGCCATAATTGACTCTCCGGCTGACATGGACATCCTCAAAAAAGGCCTTACTGAGATGGTCACATGGTGTCAAAGTCATGGCCTCAAGCTAAATGCCTAAAAATGCATAGTCATCCCATTTGGGAAAAACAAAACACCCACAAATTACCACATAGGTGGCAGCCCCCTTAATACAGAAGAGGTAATAAGAGATCTGGGGCCCAGGTAGATAGTAATCTCTCCTTTGACAATCATATTGCCAAAGTAGTTAGGAAATCCTTCTATGTGGCCCATCTAATTATTAAAGGGTTTGCATCTAGAAATAAAGAGGTTATAGTGCCCCTCTACTTGTCACTCATTAGACCCATCATAGAGTACAATGCCCCATTTGGGATGTACCTCACAAGACACTTCCAACAGCTGGAGAGACCACAAAAGTACCTCACCAAGAGGATTACTGGCTTCAAACATATGTCCTATGCAGCCCGACTGAAAAAACTCTGGCTGTACTCAGTGGCATATCGCTTACTCAGAGGTGATCTCTGCCTGACTTACAAAGCCATGTCCAACTCAGAATTGATGGACATGCTCCACCTAAAGAAATCCAAGTCACTGCGAGCCACGCACTCTAGTGAGCTAAACCTTGCCACAGCAATAAATAGAACATGCTGGAGGGATAGATTCCTGTCACAGAGACTCCCCATGCTTTGGAACAAAATTCCAAATTACATCAGGCAGAGCCCCTCACTAACACTCTTCAAGAGAAGCCTTGACGAGTGGATGGGTAACAGAAAATACACCCCTGGGATCACTTCATTGGCTCTGCTTGACAAAGAATCAGTTAATTAATCAATGGGGTGGCGAAAGCCAACACACTCTGGCTAGGCCTATAAATGCCCTCAGGCAGATAGCCTAGTATCTACCTATGAACGTATGAACCTATAACAATATCAAAAATGTGCATTTGTCTTTGGGCAGTTTTCAGTGTCACAAAGTAGAAAGGTTTGATCTGTGGTGTATAAAAAACATGTATTTAAACCCTTAGAGAATTAAACAATGTAGCAATTTAAGTCCCTGTATATCAAGGCCGGGGAAGTGAATGAGCTCTGTCTGCAAGGGCTGAAGGCGCTGGTCATTGCTGATGCATCATGGTTAGCACAGCTTTTCAATACTGCATAGAAGGCCGGAAACAGTACTTCATGGCTGGTAAACTGGGGTAGTAATCCTCATAGCTTCATAGATGAGTACTAGTCTAACTACACTTGTGGGCCATTTTAAGCCTAGCAAATTACTCCGTGTGAGAATTAAACCCTGCACATTGTGTCTGCAAGGAACACCTTAACCTTTATGTCACCCTCCTCATTTTCATAACACTGGGAAAAGAAAGCGTGTTCTAGTTATAGAGGGATCATGTTCCTCAGCCAACCTGGAAAATATATCAGGAATTATATGAGTTTACCATTAATACCTAAATGTGTTTTGCAACTCTGAGGAAGTCATATGGCCTTATATCCCATAATATAATGCAGAAAATGTTACAACAGGCACCAAATGCAATTGTCACTATTTTATGATTGACCATTCGAAGTACAATAACAACATATTCCAAACACTTGACTGCAAATGGCAGTTAAACTGTAAAAATCAAAAGTAAAAAGGTATTTATTCAGGGGGCAATCCCTTATTCTCACTATTTTCATATCTAAGAAATCTGAGATCACTACATGTTTTGTACTTTTTCCAGATGGCTGTTAGCTGCCCCTAAGGCATCTCCTCAACCACTGGGTGTGCCAGACTCTTCTTCCTTTCACAGACTTACTCTGTCCCACACTCAGGGCCAGTGAGGAGACTGAGGTACCTGGCACCATGTCATATTGCTGTTGAGGAATGTTTTTTTTCTTTTATTCCCTAACTTCTTCTCAGACATGTACCCTTAGATATCTTGAGATGGCCATGCAATGGGGACATCTTGGCATATCATCCTACCTCCAAGGCAACTTAGCCAATGCCCTCTATCATTTCCCTTTAAGACAATGCCACCACCCACATGTCCCTAGCCCTGTAAGACAATGCCACTTTTAGGTGAAATGGTGCCCAAGGCAAAGGGCTAAATGTCACTTCCCATTGTTTGTCCACTGCTACCTGCTGTACACACATCCCACAGTACCTCTGCCACCCCACACAGCTCCCCATTATAGCATCTGATCATCATCCACATTAATGATTTTCTTACCTTTTTCCACACTTTGTCTGACACTTCAGCTTTTCCTGCATCCATTCAACACTCCCTATTTGAACCAGAAAGCATTATAATAACATTAGAAGAAATTGCTGAACTATGCCAGGGGCCTGGGAGCTACTGGGCCCTCCAGAAGCCACAGAGGTTCTGCTTGTTCTGATGTGCATTTCAGAGTTCTGTTTCCTACCTTTTGATCTGATGTTCTGAAAAATATCACGACTAAGGAGAGAAATTCAATTTACTCTATAATTTTCCTTTTTCCTGTATCCTTTCCACACAGTCTAACTAGCCAGGAGTGCACTGTAATAACTGTAAAATAAGTATCATTTTAAGCTGGGGGTCATTGGGACCACGTGGTTTTCAGGCACTGAGTCTTATAGATGCACTGAGGTGCTTTTTAGAACTCTTTTTGAACCAATTTCATCTCATAATGGCCTGAACAAACAACATGAGCAAGGAAAGAAATTCAGTAATATTTTTTACTTTCACAAAGAAAAAAATTGAGCCTGACAAAATAGCAGTTCGCAATAAACTGAGAAGAGAAACACTTTTTAAGATAAATAAATCATGTGTGGGAAAAGGGCCTGTCTCCCAACATCCATCACCTTCTGTAGATCCCTCTGATGTTAGGCTGGGAAAATGGCACAAATAGCCATGGTCAAATAGCTGCTGTCAAACATTTATACAACATGACTCCTCACCTCTGTTGTTAAAAGAGAGCCACCTCCTACATTATGATCTTATAGTGGGATGAAACAAAAAATAGAACACAGAAACATATTTTAAGCTGTTGCAGTGAGATGCATATATCATGCCTCCTTATCCCTACCCTAAAAATAACCATCCGTGTCTGTGTCTGCTATATGATTGCGATAAAAGTGGAAAAAATTGATTACAGTAATGCAATCCAACTTGCTGCTCAAAAACAGTACAATGTCCATGGACAAGCAATTGTGACTTTCTTTGTACACCTCTGAGGTTTGTGATGAAAGTTAAAGAAATAACGGCTGCACTTTCCACAGCCCCCCAACACAATCTGTATTGATATTCTGTGTACACCTCAGAGGTCTGGCTGAAAGGAAAGTTACAGTAGTAATGAACTGGACATCAATCAGAATAATGAAAAAGCAATCAACAACTAGTTATAAAAGCATCAAAATCACTTGACTTCATCATGTTCCCAGCCCCACCCCAACAGGCTACAGGAACATTCTATGCTAACCCCTGAGCAAGGCTGGTTTTAGACTAGATGATGCTCAGGAAAGAGGCCACTAGTAAGCCTGTGTAAAAATCCACTTATATACACTTAGGTGAGGGAGTCACCAGACTCCCAGAAGCCCTGAGATTCTGGATGCTACGTGTGATGCATTTTATGCCTAATTTCTGAAATATAAATGCTTTTTTTTGTTATTTTACTCCTACACAGAAGAGTTCCTATGCGCACGGTAATATTGCGTGTCTCCACAAATAAAAATTGGTGATATTTCTTTATTGACACACACACACACACACAGACACACACACACACACACACACACACACACACACACACACACACACACACACACACACACACACACACAAAATCAGGCACTGCCCCGGAAAGTCAGGTCAATCACCAGCTATATTGATTTTACACACAAGCACATGCATACCAACATTGGCTGTGACAAACAAGGTCTATTACAAGATGTAGTGATTTGTCACACAATCACACACATGCTGACACTGCCCTTGATGGTCAGGTCTCTCATAAGATAGACACGTGCACACACACACACACACACACACACACACACACACACACACACACACACACACACACACACACACACACACGCAGCACAATTATCTACAAAACAAATTGCAGGAACACCAGTTCACCTACATCACATCTTTGGAGTATTACAGGAAACCAAAGCAGATGGATAAACCCACCTAGACACAGGTGTCGCTCGTCCAGTCAGGACAAAACAGATGAACAGTTGTGGGTTTGGTTCAAGCAGCTTTCTTACACATAAACACATCAGGAATGAGGCTTTGTAACTTAAACTTAAATAAATAGACTGACTACTACACTCATACATGTTAATATTGGCTGTTCTCTCAAAATGGTACTGCTGCCTGCACATGCTCACTATTTATATGCATGTGCTTAGATCTGGAAATGCTTCTTTAAGTTAGATACACACACTCTGATCTACATCCTCCCTCTTTGAGAAATAGATCATATACCAAATGACAGTATTCAATGACATGCAAATACAAAGAAATTATCTTTTGACATGCAATTATACAAAATTAGACACGTATAAAACAATCATGTCCAGGTTGCTGAGTATTTTACACTAGGTCTAGAAATACAACCTGATCATGTAACATAAAAGTCAGAATTGGATCTAGCAATGGGGACTGTCTTCAAGGAATGTTCAACTCTGGGTACATCTGGGACATCATCAGGAATGGGAATGGATACTGAGACATGTTCTTCAATATGAACATTGTCAGGGTTGCTCTGAGATCTAGTCTGTATCACAGGTATGATACTGCAATACCATTTCTGACACAGGAAAAAGATGCCTGCATTTTCTCCTGTATTCTGTATCCTTAGATTCCACTAAGTAGTATCTTGGCTTGACACACACGTGTCTCTCACTTGACCAATTTGATCAAAGCCTTTCACCATTTGCATAATCACTGTAGCTCTTTCTTTAATGGACAAAGAAATATGCTTGTTTTATCACAGCTGGACTTCTGAAAGGAACAATTTTTAAAGAGTTGGGCTTTGATTGCTCTGGTGTTTTTAGCCTTAGGCACCAACAAGCTAGAACTGATAGGCAAGGTTGTTCTGGTTTGTCTAGATAGAAGTCACTGAGCAGGCAAGCCAAATAGGTTGTCCTGGGGTAAATTTCTGAGATTAAGTAAGTTCAAGAAGATATTGGTATTGTCATGCTGTGACCTTACTATTAATTGTTTTGCACTCTGTACCGCACATTCAGCAAGGCTGTTTGACTGTGGATATTCCAGGCTACTAATAACATGGATAAAGTCCCACTCTTTTACAAATTTCCGAAACAATTGACTGGCAAACTGGGTACCATTGTCAGAAATAACTGTGTGTGGACTACCATGGACTGAGAAATGACATTTCATCTTAGCAATAACAGCACTGGACGTTAGGTTAGGTAGCAAATCAATTTTAATCCAGTTTGAATAAGAGTTGACCAACATTAAGTAATGCTGATTGTTCCACTCAAATATGTCAGTGGCAAATCAATTTCAAACTAATCTGATTAAGAGTCTACCAGCATTAAGTAATGCTGATTGTTCCACTCAAATATGTCAGTGGCTACTGTTGACCAAGGTAATTCAGGAATCTAGCTTAGCTGAAGTGGCTCTTTTTGCAAATGTGGTTTAGTACTATTGCATACTGAACAAGAAGAAAGCACTTTATCAATGTCCTTTGATAGAGAAGGCCAAAATACTAGTCCTCTCGCCCTTCTTTTGGTAGATTTGGAACCTGGGTGGCCACGATGCAAAATCTGAATGTATTCACGTTGTAAGGGAGTAGGAACAATAACTTTTGGACCTTTGAAAAATGATACTACCTTCCATCAGCATCTCATCTCTGTATGGAAAATAAGGTTGTACTTCTGGCAGTACACAAGATTGCTTTGATGGCTATCCAACATTGATGAAGTGGTTGAGTTTCTGCAAAATTGGATCAGTCTTTGTCTCTTAGCTCATCGAGTCTTGTGGTAAAAAAAATATGCACTTCCATGACATCAAAGTTAAAATTCTCTGCATCAAGTTGTTCTGTGGTATTCCTGGGCGATCTGGAAGTTTGCCTCTTGTATAGACTATTTTGAAGTTATACTTTTGTAATCTAAGCATCATTCTTTGTAGTGGTATGCATAGGCTTCTTTAAAATTGTGACTAGAAGTTGATGATCAATTTCGATTTGGATTGCTCGGCCATAAATATAGTCATGGAACTTTGAACATGTGAACACAATTGCCAAAAGTTCCTTCTCAGTTTGAGCATACCACATCTCAGTTTGAGTAAGAGTTCTAGATGCATAGGCAACAGGTCTGCCCTCCTGAAGAATAACTGCACCAAAACCGAACTTTGAAGCATCACAGGAAAGAACTACTGGTTTCTGGACATCATAGTATCTCAATGTAAGTGGGTTGGCAATTTGCTGTGCAGTATTTCTAAGTAATGTATTTCATTCAGGCCAATATTATAGGTAAATCTTAAAAAATCAGTTGTGCCGGTTAGGTACAACACAAAATCATTAATTGTTTCCTTCTTGCCATGCCACAAAATAAGGCTATCATCAAGGAAACATACTCATAGGACAACATTCTTCATGTAGATAGAATCAAATACAAATTTCCTTTCCCACTCAGCAAGAACTAGGTTGGCATATATGGGGACACACCTTGCCCCCATTGTCACTCCAGATTTCTGTCTAAAATATTCAGCCTCAAAATACAAAAAAATATTGTTCAAAACTGTCTCCATCATCTCAACAAGTACATTTCTCTTAACATTATGAATGCCATCAACATTTAATAAACTTTCACCACAATACTCATGACCGATGTCATGTGGAATAACTGTAAATAGGTTAATCACATCAGTTTGTAACAAACATATATTCATCCTTAATTGTCACATCCCTAAACAACTCCAAGCAATTCCAGGAATCTTTCAGACTGTATGGTTTGTTAGTTAATGCGTTCTTAGTACGCACATCGATATAGGAGGTTAATGGTTTTGTCTTGGAGTTCCTAGCAGCAACAATTGGTCTAAATGGGGGGTTGTTAGTGTTTTTGTGAATTTTAGTGATTCCCAATATAGTGGGAATCACCAGAAAATCTACAGATAAGTAGTCTAATTTACCTGCATCCAGCACATCCTGGCAAAATGAGTCAGACAACCACCAGTCAATTCTGGTGTAAGCCATGTTAACTTCATTTAAAGACACCCTTTCATACACATTGCTGTCATTCAAAATGTCATACATTTTGCTAACATAGTTACTCTGTAGCATTACAACCGCCACACCACCCTTGTTGGGTTTCATCACCCGATAGTCTCTAGATTCAGACCACATTTGTAGGCATGCTCTCTCATTGCTGGATACATTCTCAATAAAAACAGTTGGTTTATTAAAGTGTCTTCTTAATTCAAATTCACGTCTGTTGAAATGGATTTATCACAGCATTTTGCAGTGGTATAAAAGTACTTTTTTTTTAAACATTTTGGTCTCACCTATATTCACATTACCTTCTACATTAAAAAAACAATGCCAAGTTCAGTTGTCTGATAAAACGTTTTAGACCAATTAATACTTTGGCAATATCTTATCTGTACATAGGAACAAAAGAAAAACCTTTGCTTAACAAACTAAAATGCCCATCACCAGTTGTCACATCTGTAAAATTATAAATAGAAAAGTCACCTTTGGTTAAACACTTTACAGTCAACATTTCATCAGCCAAATAATCCACAGGAACCTGTACATTTATCGCTTTCTGTAATAATTGTCTCTCCTGCCTTGATAGTTGGAGACTTTCCATTGCTGTATCTGTCTCCCATAAGGAACAACATTCTTGGTTTTGTTCTGAAGGCAGCCTGACCACTTCAAAGGGACTTGATGGTCTAAAAAATATTTATTAGTGTCACTATAGTCATCAGCTTGGTTAACAGACACGTTGCCATTATTGTGTCCAGAGCTAAAAGCAACATCAACATCCATGCTACCACTGTCTTTACTATTACGTTCAGGATAAACTCTTTTCTGTTTATAGTCAGTTGTATCCCTTAATAACTTCTAGCCAGTGCTTCATCAACAAATTAGACAGGTCTAAAAAAACCTTTTCAAAAGAACTTTTGTTGCAATTAAATAACAAACGCTATCATTAAGTTCAGTTATATGGTGTGTGTATGTGTGTGTGTGTGTGTGTGTGTGTGTGTGTGTGCAGGGTTATACTACAGTAGTGCACTGGCTGGTAACTTGGTCAACTTTCACATTAGAGGGGGTTATACAGAGCCATAGTAACTAGCTGCTATAATGTGTTTCCCTGTGCAAATTTGTAGTGTCCCTGAATTGTGGATACACACTTTTGAGCTAATTACCCAACCCACATTAGCCAGTTAGGGCAGGTGAAACAAATCTTTCTGAATCTTCCCACAGTGAATTCCCTGTTCAGTTGCATCTATGCCTTTGGCTAAAAATTGATGTCATATCATTGGCAATACAACTCTCTACACATAGGACTTCTTGAAAAACTAAGAGAAGAAATACGTTCCATGTATGAGGTAAAGTTAAAAAAAAAAAAAAGACTATGAAGAGGAAAAATCATATTCTGAAACAATAGGTACATCCAAATCATGTGAGTTTCTGTGAAAATTGTGTAGCAGACAAAATCTAAAATACTAGAGGACTTAAGTTTTGCAGGGTGATGGCAAATGAGCCTATTTGTTGTGCTCGTAAACAAATGAAAGCTCTTTTTTCATGAATGAGTTAATCATAAAACATTTACATTAAAAATAATATATACATTTTATCCCAATAATAGCACTACATGAAGGTTTGAAAGTTAATGCTCCAGTATACCTAGTAATTATACTTTTCATATAGTTATGCTGAATTTTTGAAAGGAGTTAAGAAGTTTTACTTGAGAATAAAGCATCATTTGTAGGACTGTCTCATGTCCTACTACCAGTGAATTCTCCAGCTGCACCATTTAAGATTATTGTCATTGGACAACTGAATGGGGAATAGGAATTCATCCCTGGCTTGGCAACTATGTCTCTAATGGACACAAGCAATCTGTAAATGTTCATCTCCCAGGCCCCTGCTTGTAAATGTTTAATTTCCCAAGTCCCTGCTTACACTTAACAAGGGTAGCGGAACTTGTAAGAGATTTGGGATGCATGGCTGGGCTTAAAAAGACCCCTGTGGTTGTTAGCCTAGTAAACTCCTATGAACCTATAATCATGTCTCAAATATAGGAAACACACAACAAAATACTGAAAAACTTACCAGCCAACATTATAGTACTAAACAGAAAATAAATATCTAAAACTGATAAACTTACCAGACAACATTATAGTACTAAACAGGAAACAAATAATATCTAGTAAGTGGGGTACTAAAACTTATTTATGCCCCCCATCTCTGCAATGACATAGAGACAAGAAACAGCCCTGTGATGAACAGAAATAGTGTACAGTTTGTGTTGAAAACCATATGAAAATATGTGTAAAAAATAACAATTAACATGGAGACATTTGAAATAAAAAAAAAAATTAAGAGCATTAGGGAAATTAAAGTTTGAGAAGACTGCATCGATAATGAGGTACATGAGCATAGGCTATTATCTGAAAATGAAAATATTTGATTATAGACACTTAGCTCCAGAGCAGTATTGGTGCTTGTTTTTTTTTTACTGTGGGTAGAAATATGTGGAACTGCCTTCATAGAGTTAGAGGCAAAACATGCCTACAGAAGTATTTCTAAAATACATGGTAATAGATACGGTCGTTACATTAGGGAGTGGGATGATACAGTTAATGACCATCTGCAGGTAGGGGGCTAGCTAAAATGGTCATCATCTGCAAGTGGGATCTCAGAACAGTTGTGTATACGAAAGCATAATTTCTGAATCAGTGCCTCACTGATTCAAAATAAACACTTTACTTTTAAAATCTGTTAGGTGAGTGGACGGGTGGAGGGTACCTTTTGTCAAAGATCAGCATTCAGAACTAATGACATGTTTTTGTGGAATGTACTTTACTGCACTAGGAGAAGGCACTTTAGCTCTGTATTCACTGATGTCATGAAAGTATTTAGCAGCTCTCCACATCTTTTGGGTGGCAGATCTGATAGCAAATGTTTTGTGGATTAGTATATTTGGAGTTAGTTATCTGCCTTATAAGACTAGGACCGGAGCAACGCACTACAAACCTTTTTTTTCTGTAAATGCTAGTATCCCATTAAATAATTATGTTATAACAGCTACTAAAGCGAAAATAACTTCATTAAAATGGCCTCATCAAAAAGCATACTTTGTTAAAAACCTTTACAGAAGCAAAGACTGGAACCAAAACTCTGTTCTGTTTGCATTAGAAGTAAAGCAAATTAAAATAATCACTGCATTGCACAGAAGACAAATCTTTTAAAGTCTGACAGCACACACATCAATGGCAAATCAAAAGTGTGTACTGAATGTGAACCATAATGTTCACCTGCTGTTCAGGATGGTTATAAGACTCAGAAAAACAAACAATGAAATGCATGTATAAGACTTTTTTTATGGCTGATATTCAGTCTGTGGAAACATCTGTATTTATCCAGCATGTATCAAATTACAGTAACAGGTCTTTCCACTCTCTAGATGATGAAATCTGACCAAACTCATCGTATGAACTTATTAATTTATAACCTTATATGAGTTTTTCTGAGACTTTCCAGGCTTGATAGTTGCTGCTGAAGCACCTACCAAGAGGAGAAAACGCTGAGAGAAGAAAGGAGCCACTTTTGAGATTTTAAGTATTTTCTTCTGATTTATTTCTTAGAAAAACTGCATTGCCGCCTACTTTTCGGCATTTTCTTGCTTGTAACAGACAGTCAAGAGGAGAAGAGACACACTAGCATCACACCACCAGTCGCACATGGATCTACAAAACAAGCGCTGGCAAAACATACACATAAATACACCAAATCATATTCGGAAGCACTAGGTACCAATCTGAAAAAGAAACAGGGCCCTCCAAAGCAGACAAGCAAGCAACCTGCACCTCCAAACACAAGCCAGAAAACACATAATTCACCTCAGTAGTGTGCCTCACGACAGCCCCAAAGGCAAAACACCATACCCAACACGCTAGTAATAGGAGACTCTATAGTAAGGCACACAGATGTTCCACTCACCACGCTGAACAAGGAGAAGGTTACTGTCAGCTGCCTGTCAGGTGCTAGGTTCCGCCACATAACACAGGCACTTAGGTCACTCCAGAACAAGTGCAAGTATGACGCTATCATTGTACATGTTGCTGTGAATGATCTAAGACGTACCTCCCTGGACTACATGAAAAGAGACATTGAGGAGCTCTCTGATCATGTAGCCCAAGCTGGTATGACCCTGACCTTGAGTAGCATACTACCTTCACCTAGAATGATACCACAATACAAAGACAAAATGATCAATTTCAACAATTGGCTAAGCTTCTGGTGTCATTGTAAGGGGATCCAGTGTCTGTCTGCTTGGGATGACATGATAGACAAGCCTCGCTGTTTCACCAGAGATGGTTTGCACCTGTCACCCCTAGGCTTTCGAATACTGGCCAAGGCTCTTGCCATCCCCATAGTGCCTTTTTTAGGCAAGGCTCAAAGGACAAACCAACCACCGTAACCAGCAAAGTAACCAAAAACTAAGGGTAATGCTACTCAATGCCAGAAGTCTCAACCTCAAAATGCACGCACTCGAGGCACTCCTCAGTATGGAGAAAATCGATGTTTGTGCAGTGACGGAAACCTGGTTCAAGGCTCCAGAGAGCACCCTAGCACTACCTGATTACAATTCATATCATACTTTCTGGCCTCAGTTACCGGATCACAGTACAAAGGGCGGATGTGTATCCATATTCATCAAGGATGCCCACATCTCCAGGTTAGTGGCGCAGCATGATGCCCCAGAGATCATCCATGTGCAACTATCAGCAGGCAAAACCACATTTCAAGTTGTAGCCTGTTATAGATCGCCCACCATGTCCCAAGATGCTCACCCAGCATTCCTCGAGGCATTGGAAAATATAAAGGTCCTACCCAACACCATAATTTTGGGTGATTTCAACTACCCTGGTATAGACTGGGTGAACTACCAAAGTTCTAACTCCTATGCCCAGCAGTTCATAGAATTTATAAATTCAAATGCCCTTGAGCAACTGGTATGTTCTCCCACTAGGGGGGACAACATATTGGATTTAGTCATCAAAAATATGAGTGCCCATTGTACCACACCTGTTATCACTCCCTCTCTGGTCAGATCAGACCACAAACTGATAACCCTGGACATCCTCACCCCTCCACCTCCCCCAGTCAAAGAAACCATTGTAAAAAACCTTTCCAAAGCAAACTTCAAACTACTTGTGTCAGAAGTGGAAAGCTTCACTATTTCCTTGCAGAAGGATAATGATATCCAGGATGCAGAATCCTACACCAAGGCACTTTATATACATCTTCAGGTTTGCATGGACCATGCTATCCCAAATAAAACCAAGACTCCTTCCTCAAGCAAGAAGAAACCAGTCTGGTGGACCCCGACCATAAGCAAACTATACAATAAAAGGAGGAGACTTATACAAAAAAAGGCCAAATCTCAAGTAGAAAAATCATCCCCGATCAGCATTAGTAAGAAATTGAGGGCCCTCATCAAGTCAACTAAAGCCAATTCCGAAAAGAAAGTTGCCAAGGATGCCAAAGATAACCATAAGGCCTTCTATGGTTACATCAAAAACCTAAATGGCAACGCTCAGGTCTGTTCTGAGCTAGTACAAAATGGAACAAAATACACTGACCCCACTGACATTGCCAACATCTTGGCTGACAGGTTCAGTGCAAATCCCCCCCCCCCACCTCCTGCAGGGCCTATTACTATTCCAGGGGATTGTGTAACTCAAATTATTGCTGATACGTTGGTTAATAAGGCTCTATCTAAAGCTAAAAACACTGCCTCCATGAGACCAGATGGTGTCCCAGGCTGTGTCATACGCGAGCTCCAAAATGAATTAGCCCCACATCTGAATACCCTGTCCAGTCTCAGCCTCTCGACAGGATATGTGCCCATAGAATGGTGCACAGCAATGGTGGTTCCGCTGCACAAGGGTGGGCCCACAACTGACCCTGGGAACTACCAACCAATAAGCCTGACCAGTCTGATCTGTAAGGCAATGGAGTGAATCATTATGGAACTCATAAATGGAGAGATTGGGAACCTCCAAACACTTGACCCTAAAGCTCCAAAATGAATTAGCCCCACATCTGAATACCCTGTCCAGTCTCAGCCTCTCGACAGGATATGTGCCCATAGAATGGTGCACAGCAATGGTGGTTCCGCTGCACAAGGGTGGGCCCACAACTGACCCTGGGAACTAGCAACCAATAAGCCTGACCAGTCTGATCTGTAAGGCAATGGAGTGAATCATTATGGAACTCATAAATGGAGAGATTGGGAACCTCCAAACACTTGACCCCACATAGTTCGGCTTCGTCAAGGGCAGATCATGCCTCCTGAACCTGGTGGACTTCTTTGAGACAGTTACTCAGGCTATAGATAAGGGAAAGGAGGTACATACGGCTTACCTTGACCTTGCTAAAGCATTTGACACCATTCCCCATTCAGGTATTATTGATAAACTCACCAACCTGGGCATAAACCCTTATGTCACAAGATGGATCGCAAACTGGCTCTCAGACAGATCCCACAAAGTAAGAGTAGAGGGATCTATGTCCGAATCCAGACCAGTAATGAGCGGTGTGCCTCAGGGCTCTGTCCTGTTTGGCATATACTTCTCAGAAGTACAGGCAAGCACTGAAGGGCTGTGGCTGACCAAGTTTGCAGACGACTGCAAACTGGGTGCTATAATAGAGTCTCCGGCTGACATGGATATCCTCCAGAAGGGCCTTAATGAGACTGATGCATGGTGTCAAAGTCATGGCCTCAAGCTAAATGCTTAAAAATGCGTAGTAATCCCCTTTGGAAAAAACAGAGTACCTGCGAACTACCACATAGGAGGTAACCCCCTGAAATCTGAAGAAGTAATAAGGGATATAGGGACCCAAGTAGATAGTCAGCTTTCCTTTGATAACCATGTTGCCAAGGTGGTTAGAAAATCCTTCTATGTGACCCATCTGATCACGAAAGGGTTCACATCAAGATCTAAGGATGTAGTGGTGCCCCTCTACTCTTCCCTCATCAGACCCATTATTGAGTACAATGCACCAATTGGAATGTACCTGTCCAGGCATCTCCAGCAGCTGGAGAGACCACAGAGGTACCACACTAAGAGGATTACTGGCCTCAAACAGTTGCCCTATGCAGCATGATTGAAAAAACTAAGGCTTTTCTCTGTTGCATACCGCCTTCTCAGAGGCGATCTCTGTCTAACATACAGAGCCATGTCCAACCCAGAACTGTTGAACATGCTCCATCTTAGCAAAACCAAATCTACTCGAGCTACATGCTCTAGGGATATAAACCTCAGCACAACAATGAATAGAACATGCTGGAGGGATAGATTCCCTTCGCAAAGACTTCCCTTGCTATGGAACAAGGTCCCGATCTACATAAGACAGAGCCCCTCACTATCACTCTTCAAGAGGAACCTTGACGAGTGGATGGGTAACCGAAAGTTCACACCAGGGATTATACCAACAGCTCTACTAGATAGGGGCCAAGGGTACTAGCTGCTAGATCAAGGGCCTAGGGAACTAACCAAAGGGGTGGTGAATACTGCACAATGTGGCTGGGCTAATATATGCCTTTGGGCAGATAGCTCAGTACCTACCTATGAACCTATGAACCTATGAACAAGCAGTTACAAGGATGTAGGGAAGAACATTGGTTATGCTAGCTGTACTCCATAAAATTTTGTGGTAGAGCAATTTATCTATGTCTGTATGAAATAATGGTGTAAAACTGCATTATGTTGCTGAGAGTCCTTACATATATTGGAATAGTTCAAAAATATTACCTTTTTGCCTGAAAAGATATTGTCATTTTGCCTGAAAAGGTATTAAGGGGCAGGTAAGTCTGATGAGTATATGAACATAAAGCCACTTGCTCAAAGTAATAATGCATGTACTGTGTTGGTTCCAGGTTTTACAGTTTAATACAGCAACCAACCTGTAGTGATATTCTGCAACTGATTATTTACATGTGTTTTGGTGAAATGGCATTCACAGAATGCAAATATGTTTTGATAATGATATGAAGTCTGGTGAACATGTATTCAGATCCACACTGTAGAACACCAGTGACACAGGGAAACTCTTTTTATTTGCCAGATGAGTGTTTTTGTTTTCTCCAAAGTTTTGTGATCTCAGATGTATAATATTAAAGTGTGGTAAGGTATGTAGGCAAAATCCCCATACATGGAGGCGTTAGAGGATCGTGCCCCAGGAAAAGAAAGGTAACTTGCAGCAGCTTGACCCGACACTTGCAGCAGCTGGAGAGGCCACAAAAGTTCCTCACCAAAAGGATAAAGGGTCTCAAAAATCTGTCCTATGCTGCCCGACTGAAAGAACTCCAGCTCTATTCAGTCGCTTACCGCTTGCTCAGAGGTGACCTTTGCCTAACATACAAGGCCATGTCAAACCCAGATTTGATGAATATGCTTCACCTCAAAAAATCTAGATCCATCAGAGCCACAAGGGCGGGAGACTTAAACCTTGACACGGCTATTAATAGGACGTGCTGGAGGGATAGATTCATCACCCAAAGACTCCCTATGCTGTGGAACAAAATCCCGGTACATGTGAGGCAGAGCACCTCGCTGGCCTTGTTCAAGAGAAATCTTGACCAATGGATGGGAGATCGCAGATATACCCCAGGGATTACCTCAGTGTCACTGCTCGACAGAGGCACAGAAAAATAATGGGTATAGTTCCCCATACTAAAGGGGTGGCCTAAGCCACAAAACGATGGGCTAGGCTTGTAAATGCCCTCGGGCAGATAGCCTAGTATGAACCTATGAACCTATGAACCTATGAACATTTGTGGCAGTGTTGTTAAAACAGACAGGTTTAACTCCAGTACTTTTGCTAATTTTCTACCAATAAATGTAGTTTCTAAGATTGTAAATTCTTGCATCCAAGACCAAGGTTGTAAGCGACAGCTTATTGATAGAAAACTGACAGAGTGGGTTACTATTTTATTTTTTTTTAATTTTATTTTATTTTTTTATTTTACATTTGTTAACCGGGAAAGTCTGAATGGATACAGGTCTATTTTCAGTGGAGGCCCGGGGAGAAAAGCTCTAAGTGTACATAACTAGTGTAGTTACAGTGAAATTATTACAGTGAATTATCACAAAATTGAAATTTGTTTAACAATATATACAGACAGGTACATGTTTTACTCACAAATACACAGGATGGGTTGGAAGTTAGTATCTGAGAAAGAAAGAGTGATTTTATCTTAAAAAGAGGGAAATTCTAACATAAGGTGGTTAACATACATGGTATCATCTTAACTTTAAATCTTTCAGTAGGAGAGAGATATACAAAATTCTAAGCAGTTAGAGGATCAGAGATTTATTCTTGCAATGAGGTTCTCATTTATAGATTCTATTTGTGTGGGGGTTAGTCAGGGTTTGTTCAGGGACAAAGCCAATGCATTTTTAGGTATTTCTTAAGAGATGTTTTGAATTGGGATAAGGAGGGGTCATTGCTGAGTTCAGCAGGAAGAAGGTTCCAATTTTTTCCAGCAGAGTTGGAAAATAGTGATGCACCAGCTGAACTGTTGGTTTTAACAGTGTGTACTAGCATTTTGTTGGAAGAGCGAAGGGCCTTTAGGTTACTATTGGGGGTTATAATATTTTTCAGTATGGGTGTACTGTCTGGTTGGTAGAGAATTTTATGAACAACTATTAGTTGATTATATTCTAGTTGGTAGGGAAATTCTAGCCAGTCTAATGATTGAAGGTTAACACAGTGATGGGTTCTATAAGCTGACCCTGCGGCAAATCTGGCAATGTTATTGTAGCAACTAGTAAATTTATTGAGGTTTGATTTGCTTAGGTTAGCAAAGATGGGTGAGGCATAAAGAAGGGTTGATAGCAGATGTGTACGGGCAATAACAGTTCTACTAGATGGCGTTAGGAATTGCTTAATCCTGTATAAAGAGCATAGTTTTTTGTTAACTGTTTTAATAGTTTTGTCTATGTGAGCATCAAACTTAAGGTCGTTGTCGATGGTTACTCCCAGTAGTTTAGTACTAGGTTCTGGGGAAATTATGGTGCCAGTGTTAGATGTTATTGTGATAGATGGTGAGGGGATCCTGCGAGTGGGGGAGAAGAGCAATAGTTTTGTTTTGTTTGGGTTTAATAGTAGTCTGCGACCTGTGAGCCAGTTCTCTACTATGTTGAAAGTGATTTGTGATAAAGATTGTAGATCTGAGGGGGAGGTGGCAGAGCAGATTAAGGTGGAGTCATCTGCATACTGAATACAAGTTGCATTTGGGATGACTTTATGCAGGTCATTAATGAATCAGGAGAATAGGAGGGGACCTAATATAGATCCTTGTGGGACTCCAAGTGTGACTGGTAAAAGGGATGATAGATTCTCCTTCCATAGTACAGCTTGTTGTCTGTCACTTAGGTAAGAATGAAGCCAGTTAATTGCTAGGTTATCTATGGAGAGTGATTTTGGTGTGTCTAAGAGTAGTTGGTGGTTTACCATATCAAATGCCTTGGATAGGTCTAGGAAGAGGGCTGATGAGAGCTTGTTGTCATTACGGTTTTGATTTATTGTGTGAGAGAAGGAGAGAAGGGCTGAGGTTGTACTATGGGAGGGTCTAAATCCATGCTGGGAGGGGGCTAGGAGAGAATTTTGATTCAGATAGGCAAGAAATTGCTTATGGATACATTTTTCCATTATGTTAGCCAAGGGAGACAGAATGGCTATAGGCCTGTAATTTGAAAGTTCAGTGGAATTTCCCCCTTTGTGTAGAGGAATAATGTGGGAGATTTTCCAGATGGAGGTGATATAAGCTTCAAGAATAGTTCTATCGATTAAAATTGAAATGGGGTATGCTATTTCATTAGTGGCTTTTTGGAGATATTCTGCAGGTAGTAGGTCTATTGAGAGGGTGGTGGGTCTCAGTTTCTTAAGTAGGGACTTAATAAAAGATGCTGGTACTGGATCAAGCTTGAAGGGGCTTTTATTATCAGGTGTGGGATTGGTGGTACTTGGGGTATTGGGAGATAGTTTGTTGGCTAGGGATTGCACTGTTTCAGTAAAGAAAGTATTAAAGGTGTTGGCAACAATTTTAGGAGGTTGTTGGAGGGTAGTTAGTGGGGTAGGGGTAGTTGATTAACCTGGGTGGAGAAGTTTATTTATGCCCGACCAGAATTTTTGTGGTTGGTTTTGGTGTTTTTCTTGTAGATTGCAGTAGTATCTCTTTTTATCTAGCATAATAGACTTCTTAGTATCATTTCTCAATTGTTTATATATGAGGTGGTCTTTTTGGGATTTAGTGGTTCTCCAGGAGGTCCACACTTTGCTTCTACTAATAATCTTTTGTCTTGTATCATTGGACAGCCATGGTGCAACTTTGTTATTGGTTCTAATAGTACGTTTGGGAGCATAGTTGTCCGGGATAGCAAGAAATGTAGAGTTAAAGTATGAGACTGCTTCCTCTAGTGTAAGTAGTCTTAGGTTGAACTGGTTGCATGAGTTAAGTTCATTTTAGAATTTAGTCTGAATAAAGTTCTTAGTATTTCTAATGGTTTTAAAGGTAGATTGATGAGGGATGTCATTTCTTTTTCTGATTATATAGGTGAGGGAGTGATCAGTAAAGTCTTCAGGTAGGGTGCCTGTTTGGTATATCTGGGGTAGGTTGTTTATTAATATCCAGTCTATTCCATGGCGTAGCTGACGGGGGTTGGGGGGTGAGAGGGGCGGCACTTTTGGGACTGTCACATTTACTTTAATAGTTTAATTTAAAAAAAAAAATTATTTTTTGAGGGCGTTCTTCTTTAAGAACACTGCTGTTCTTCCTGTCTGCCTACACACACAATTTTAAATACAGTCCAGCGTTTTGCTGATTCTTATTGCAGGAGTTTTGCTTCAATCATTTTGCTGCTTCATGTGTGTCTGTGCATTCTGCTGCTTCTTATTGCTGTCAACGAGTGTTCAATTCACAGAATTTTGCTTTGATCATTTTGCTGCTTCACCTGATCCAGGTAAGGGGGAATTTTGCTGGTGTGTGTGTGTGTTGCTTCACCTGATCCAGGTAAGAGGGAATTTTGCTGGTGTGTGTGTGTTGCTTCACCCAATCCAGGTAAGGGGAAATTTTGCTGGTGTGTGTGTTGCTTCACCTGATCCAGGTAAGGGGGAATTTTGCTGGTGTGTGTGTGTGTGTGTGTGTGTGTGTGTGTGTGTGTGTGTATGTGTGTGTGTTGCTTCACCTGACACAGGTAAGGGGGAATTTTGCTGGTGTGTGTGTGTGTGGGGGGGGGGGCATTTTGAGGATGTGTGTGTGTGTGTGTGTGTGTGTGTGTGTGTGTGTGTGTGTTGCTTCACCTGATCCAGGTAAGGGGTAATTTTGCTGGTGTGTGTGTGTGTGTTGCTTAACCTCATCCAGGTAAGAGGGAATTTTGCTGGTGTGTGTGTGTTGCTTCACCTGATCCAGGTAAGGGGGGATTTTGCTGGTGTGTGTGTGTTGCTTCACCTGATCCAGGTAAGGGGGAATTTTGTCAGTGTGTGTGTTGTTTCACCTGTTCCAGGTAAGGGGGAATTTTGCTGGTGTGTGTGTGTGTGTGTGTGTGTGTGTGTGTGTGTGTGTGTGTGTATGTATGTGTGCAGGAGATTTTGAGGGTGTGTGTGTGTGTGTGTGTGTGTGTGTGTGTGTGTGTGTGTGTGAAATGCCCCAATTAAGTATGCCTGGTGATTAGTGTTACTCAGGCTCAAACCCTGTACTTTAGGTACAAGAAGCAAGAGCCTGAATTCTCTACCTGTATCACCACTTGTCATTCAAGGAGTTGAATCCATAGCTCTCAACTGTCCAGATTTTTACCGAAGTTTGGAATGTTTGGCTCATACTTTTATTGTGTTCCTCTGAAAGCTTCAGAAACAAAAACAAAAGCACTGGATGTAACACAGCAAAATGGACAATTCATCAGACTTAAATAAAAATTACTTAAAACAACCACATTTTTTGCTCTGGTTGTTTTATTGACTGAGACTATTTTTTTGTTTATTTTCCTCTTAAAACTTGTGGATTTCTGGCAAATCAGTGAGAACTGAATATTCTAAATAATGATAGCCATTTAAGTTTCAGTCCTCCTATCTTCCAGGAAACACATGGTAACACAAAACATTTTATTCTAGCAACTTTCTAAGATTATACAAACAATGTTTAAAATGTGTCCCTGGTTTTGGGCCTTTGTACCCTCCCATAAAATGTTGGCTTTTTCCAGATTTCTTGTCCTACAAAGTTGAGAGATATAGTTGAGTGTCAAGTGCATTTTACGAGGAGCTGAGATCTTCAGGGGAAGAGAAGCTTAGTGCTGCTTATGCCAAGTCTCTTTGCATTGTTAGTAGCACAACAGGTAATATACTTGCTTTAGATGCAGAAGGCTGTGGGTTCCACTCCCATAGTATGTAGATGGATTGCTGATACTATACTGTGTTGTACTTTAAAGGGGGTGGATGCTGCAGTCTTGAGAATGTCTTCCTTTGGAGGAGACATCTAGTAACTATGAACCTGTTATCAGTTTGCCATCCATTCCCTATTACAATATTACTAGCTTATCATTTTTTTAATGTAACACAGGCAATTTATTCTTCAAGGGCAACAGGCGCTTTATTTGTGGATGAAACACTGAAATATAAAGTTGTTTTCTAGCAATGACCTCTTTATTAGTTTCAGATCTCTTTAATGTGGAATTATTTAGATGACTTTTACTTCTGCAGAGATTATGCATATCTACTGATATTGGTGGATTGTAATGACAGAAGTTTGAGTAGACTTTTATGATGGAAATATTCTAAATTGGGCAGTTTTGTCATTATTGGTTCATACATTTTGTTTCATTGCTTACTGGAAAAACGTTCAAAACAATAAATTTAAAACATCCTCTAACAAGTGTGCTGTATTATACAAGGAATATAATTTAATACAATCAGGAAGGTAAATCAGAGAACACGTATGTTTGCAAGGTTCTAAATATGTGTGCAAGGGGCCTATGATTTGAAAACAGCCCAAAGGTAAACTTTATCTGCCACTGGCCAGATGCATTTTCTTTAAATGCTGGTTTCAATGCTGTTTCAATGAATGTGAGTTTCAAGGGCAGAGAAGTTTTAATGATAAGTTTGTTTTCATTGTGAAACTGTGCTGCTTTGTTTAGCAGATGTGTATGAGTTTTTGTGCTACAAAATTTTAAATGAAAGATTTAAATTAAATCCAAATAATGATTGTAGAAGTAAAGCATAAAACAGTATGCACATTACAGTGTTTATGGTAAATGGTGAGAAATAGCCAAGTAATTGGACACTGGAATGGCTGCGGGAGGGGGGGGGTCTGTGTATGGGGGAGCCCTGTTTGGCCATGATTTTGTGAGGGTGGAGGGGCAGCAAACTCAAAGACAGCCCTGGGTGGCTCAAACCCTATCTACCCCATTGGGTTACATTTTTCTCCTTGATGACACACTGGTATAACTGAAGTCATGTCTATGTGTATCTGCATTCTCTGGGCATCTTACTAATAAATACTGTGTGACAATGCAAGCTATGCAAACCCAACAAGTATTTTTATTTTATTTTTTGTGTTAGCTGGTAAGCCCACTGGACACATCTGTCCTTTTTCATGGGTGACTTGAAAGCACGATCTGAATACGTGACTTGCTCATAGTAACGCAATAGGTAAATTGAGACTAAGGAATTCAAACAATGGATTACAGAAAATAGCTCATTAACACTACAACCTGTGAGAGATGCACTTATATAGCCAAAATGGAAGCAAAGCAATCTTCACCCAAGACTGGACTAGACAGTCAAGAGGAGAAGGTAAACACTTGCATCACACCACACTCATCACATAGTCCCTCAAAACCTACACCACCAAAACACACACATAGCAACACAAAACACACACCTACATTCACGGAGGCTCTCAATAAAAATCTGCTCAAGCAACAGAGACCTCCAAAGCAGAAAGGCATGCAACCTCCACCCCCCCAGCACAACCCAAATGACACATAGCCCATAAACTCAGTTTGCCACTTAACCACAGCCCATAAGACATAACAATGTATCCAACACTCTAGTCATAGGTGACTCTATAGCCAGGCACATTGATGTTCCAATCCCAAGGCTAAATAAGAAGAAAGTTACTATCAGCTGCCTGTCGGGTGCCAGGATCCACCACATAATGCACACACTCAGGTTACTCCACAACAAGTACAAATATGACTCTGTCATTGTCCATGTTGGTGTGAATGACCTGAGACATTCCTCCCTGGACTACATGAAAAGAGACATGGAGGAGCTCTCCAATGTTGTAGCCCAAGCAGGTATGACTGTAGCCCTGAGTAGCATCCTATCATCACCCAGAATAATACCACAGTACAAGGACAAAATGATTGACTTCAACAATTGGCTAAGCTTCTGGTGTCATTCTAAGGGGATCCAGTATGATACTGGATACTGGTTAAGGCTCTTGCCATCCCTATAGTGCCTTTTTTAGGTAAGGGTCAAATGACAAATTCACCACCATAACAGGTGCAAGCAAACAAAATCTAAGGGTAATGCTACTCAATGCTAGAAGTCTAAACCTCAAAATGCATTCACTCGAGGCACTCCTTAAAATGGAGAACATCAACAACTGTGCAGTGACAGAGACCTGGTTCAAGGCTCCAGAGAGCACCCTTGCATTACCAGGCTATAATTCATACCACACCTTTCGGCCATCTAACCTGGACTGAAACACTAAAGGTGGAGGTGTGTCCATATTCATTAAGGATATCTACACCTCCAGGCTAGTTGTTCAGCATAATGCATCCAAGAGTATCCAAGTGCAACTAACTCTGGGCAAGACCGCAATCCAAATTGTAACTTGCTACAGACCCTCCACCATGCCCCAGGATTCCCACTCCTCATTTCTTGATACACTGGAAAATATTAGGGTACAACCCAACACCCTAATAATGTGTGATTTCAACTACCCCACCATTAACTAGGAAAACTACTCATGTGCCAACTCTTTTGCTAAACGTTTTCTGGAATTCATAAGTTCCAACACCTTAGATCAACTTATCTACACCCCCACCAGGGGCAGCAATATCCTAGACCTGGTCATTACCAACATGGGCGACTGGTGTTCCACAACAGAGGTCAATTCCTCATTGGTCAGATCTGACCACAAGCTAATCAGCCTAGACATCCACATCCTGCCCCCACCCCCCATTAGGGAAACCACTGTAAAAAATTTCTCCAAAGCCAACTTCACGCTTCTTAGGACAGAAGTGGCAAACTTCATGACACCCATGCAGATGAACAATAGAGGTATGACTGCTGAATCCTACACAAATGCACTTTATAAGCACTTACAAGAGTGCATGGATCATGCTATCCCTAACAGAACCAAGATGCTATCCTCCCAAAAAAAGAAAGCCAATCTGGTGGTCCTCTGCCATAAACAAACTCTACAACGGAAGAAAGAAACTTTTGCAAAAAAAAGTAAAATCCCATGACTGGAAGAACTCCCTGGTCAGCCTCAGTAAAAAGCCGAGATCCCTCATACAATCCTTCAAAGCTAGTTATGAAAACAAAATTGCCACTGATTCTAAAGACAATCACAAAGCATTCTGTAGCTATGTCAAGAATCTCAATGGCAACACTCAGATCTGCTCTGAGTTACAGCACAATGGCACTCAATAACCAATTGATATTGCCAACATCCTGGAAGATAGGTTCAGTGCTAACTTTACCCCCCCCCCCCCAAAAGGCCCATCTCTATACCGGAAGAATGTAGAGTTCCTGTAATCACGGCTGCACAGGTAAAAAACACATTCTCCAAAGCCAAGAACACAGCATCCATGGGATCTGACAACATCCCAGGCTGCATTCTACATGAACTACAGAATGAACTGGTACCCCACCTAAGCACCATGTTCAATCATAGCCTCACCTCAGGCTTTGTGCCCACTGAATGGCAAACAGTGATGGTTATCCCACTCCACAAAGGAGGAGCCATCACGGACCCCTGCGGGAACTACCACCCCATTAGCCTAATGAGCCTGGTCTGCAAGGCCATGGAACATATCATCATGGAACTTATAAACAAAGACATTGGTAATCTCCAAACTCTGGACCCCACCCAGTTCAGGTTTGTAAAAGGCAGATCATGTCTCCTAAACCTGATTGACTTCTTTGAAGCAGTCATCAAAGCCATAGACAAGGGTAAGATGCTTCACACAGCCTATCTAGATCTCGCCAAGGGTTTTGACACCACCCCCCACTCTGGAATTATAGATAAACTCACTAATCTAGGTATAAATCCCTATGTCACAAGATGGGTTGCCAACTGGCTCACTGACAGAACCCACACTGTGAAAGTTGCAGACCCCAAATCTGACTTCAGACCAGTGACAAGTGGAGTACCACAGGGTTCAGTCACGAGTCCTCTCCTGTTTGGTATCTACTTTTCTGAAGTACAAGCTAACACATTTGGCTAATGAAGTTTGCAGATAACTGCAAACTAGGAGCCATAATTGAAACTCCTAACGATGTGGACATCCTACAAAAGGGCCTCACTGAGACAGATGCCTGGTGTAAAAGCCATGGCCTCAAGCTCAATGCCAATAAGTGCATTGTCACCCCCTTTGCTAAAAACTCTGTACCCATGAGCTACCACATAGGTGGTAGTCTACTTAACACCAAAAGTGTGATAAGAGACCTTGGGACACAGGTGGACAATAGTCTCTCCTTTGATAATAACATTGCCACAGTAGTCAGGAAATCCTTCTACGTAGTACACGTCATCACAAAAGGTTTCTCATCCAGGAAAAAAAGAGGTCATTGTTCCCCTCTACTCATCACTCATTAGACCCATTATAGAGTACAACACCCCTTTTGGTATGTACCTCACAAGACATCTACAACAACTGGAAAGGCCGCAGAAATACCTCACAAAGAGGATTACCGGCCTCAAACAGATGCCCTACGCAGACCATCTCAAAAAACTCCAGCTTTACTCTGTCACATATTGCCTACTCTGAGGCGAGCTCTGCCTAACGTACAAAGCTATGTCAAACTCAGAGCTGTTGGACATGCTCCACTTAAAGAAATCCCAATCCTTCTGAGCTACACGCTCTAGGGACCTAAACCTTGTCACCACAATAAACAGAACATGCTGGAGGGATAGAGTCCTGTCCCAGAGACTTCCCATACTCTGGAAAAAACTACCTGTCTATATCAAACAAAGCTCCTCATTAGCACTCTTCAAGAAAAATCTTGATGACTGGATGGGAAATAGGAAATTCACCCCAGGGATCACCTCTGTGGCTCTGCTCGACAGGGGCACAGGAAAATAATTTTCTTGGGTGGCGAAAGCCAGGGTACCTTTGTGGCTAGGCTTGTATAGACCCTAGGGCCGATAGCCTAGTACCTACCTATGAACCTGTGAACCTATGAACAATCCCTTGCATTAATCCTCTGCACTAAATACAGCTATGTACTGCTTCACCTTGCTAAGACATTATTACAAATCTCTATACTAACATATGAAACTGGCATCAGGTCAGGGTCTGTGTAGTCCAGATGCCCCTTAAGTCCTTTCCCCTTCCAAGGAACTTGTATCCCTTCCTTTCCACATACACTATGCAGGTTTAACCCCTGCCATGGAATTGCATTCCACTGTTGAAACCCAACAGGAGTTTTGGGAACCAATACAAATTCAGGGAGGCATTCCACTTACATCAGTTTGTATTTTCTCTCATGAACCTGCCATTTATGGCCCCCTAGTCTCCTCCGTCCACTGTTATCCTTACACATACTACCACCACCACTTCCATTCATTCATAGAATGCAGGTTGAGTTAGTGTAGGACTTTATAACAACTTGAAATACTTGGTGCACTCATTCTCATTGTGAACCATCTGTGGGCTGCTCCCACTACTGAGGCTAGAGGGAGGTGGAAAAAGGGCGGCACAGCAGAAGATAGATGATTGAAAATGGGGAGAAGTGGCTAAGGTGCTGGGGGTGGTATAGGGATTTGTGTCAGGAGCTTCAGGGTGGAAAAAGTAGCCACACATGGTAGTGAATTGGCTAGTAAGGTGAGACTAGATGAAGATGGACAAAAGAATAGGGATTAATAGGAACTTAAAGCATAGGACAGGATAAGAAAAGAGAGAAATGGGGAAGAAAGTGGAAAGATGGACATGGATAGAGGTAGCAAGAAGAGTATGGACAAGTGAAGTAGCAAACAATGTAAGTGGAGAGAAGAATCAGGGACATAGAAAAAGACAAGAGAAGACAAAAAGTGAAAAAAAAGGACAAGGTAAGAGAGAAGCTTAAAATAAATAGCAGAGAAAAAGCAGAAAGGCAGAGTGGCAGGGCAAAAAGTAGTAACAAGTGTGGATGTGGAAGCCAGTGCCAGAATACTCCATGCAAGATGCAATTACAAGACTGAGAGCAGGAATAAAGTGGGCCAAGACAGGCGGTCAAGCAATGGGAGAAAGGATGGAAAAATAGAGGTAAGACTTGTCAGCAAGAGTAATGCAGGGAGTCTGGACTGCCACATATCCCACATGGGGAAGGAGGTGGGTAGACTTAGACCAGGAAGAACAGAGGGTACTGATGCTGATGGCATGATCACTAGGAGTACTTTGTGTGAGGCAAGGGCAACAGAAACGTTTAGTGTTGAAGAGAGAAGGGAATGGGAAAGTGTTAGCCCCTGTCAGAAAGAGCAGAGAACACACTAAGAAGAACTGGTGGAAAAGTACAAAAAAGGGAAGAAGAGGGGTGAAATGCAGCACATAAATGACAGATGAAGGAATAAGGAGTGCTCATGTCAACAAAGGAGAGAACTTGTAAGGAAAGTACCGAACTGCTGGGAAACAGAGGAGATGCAAAGAAGTGAGCAATGCGGTTATCCTTATTTGACAATGAGGTAATGACACAAAGGGTGTGGACATGGTTATATATAGGAGGGTAGTGATGTGAATTAGGAAGTAAAGCAGAAGAGGGAACTCAGTGTGGGAATAGAAAGGTAGGAAGTGAAGCAGAAGAGGAAGCTCTGTGTGGGAGTAAACAGTCAGGAAGTAAAGCAAAAAAGGAGACCCAATGAGAGAATAGATAAGAGGAGTTTTGCAATGTAAGATTAATTAACCAAGAGAATTCAGACACTTGACAATGGAGAGAGGAGAGGGACGATTACAATGAAACTGATCTCTGGATTTGAGGGAACTGTGTAGCCAGTGAAGAGGATGGGTGGTTACATGGTCTGCTGCCCATATGTACCCATGACCTTTGAGAGGAGAGAGATGAGGTGGTAGCAAGCAGGCACAGAGAGGTGGCATAAAAATGCAGGGATATGGCTTAGAATTCAAAGAGGTGTTACCTATGCTATCAACCAACACGGCATGCCCAAATAGATTTAAGGAATATTAACTTCTGCCTATAGCAATGAGCAAAGGAGAAGAGCCTAGAGCTTGTTGGGAGGGTGGTCTAGTAGACAGACCAGGTGTATGTCATTGACAGGTTCCAACTGCATGCAGAAGAGACAGAGGCACTCAGATCTTGACTGGAAAGGTAATTTTAATAACAAAACATTTAAACTAACATGAAAAGGGGAGTCAGTGTCACAGAAGCAGAAAAGAGTGGGATTCATTTATGCACTAAGCAGAAGGAGACTAGAGGTATGGAACATAAATAAAGAACAAATAAGGGGTACTGTAAGCTTGCCAGGGTACTGTTATTAAGCAATATACATAGCCTGGAAAGGAAGATGGAGCTGTAAGCAATGATGTATGAAGGGTTGCTTAGGAATTACAGAGAAGCAATGGATGGATGGATGGATGAATGGGTGGTAAAGGAGGGGTGACCTCCATAAGTAAGGGCATTGAATGAAAATGAGAGAGGAAAAACAATACTAATGATGGGAAAGAGGGAGTAGCAGTGGACAGAATCTAGGGGAAGCACTATGATGGCTAAGGTAGAGTAAGAAGGGGGACTGCTGGTGGATTCAGACAGTGGTTCAGGTCCCATGCATGGTAGGAGAGGAAGATGAGATGGGGAGAAAAGTAAACCATGAATGCTGTAAGTAAGGAATTTGTCAAGAGCAAACTAGAAGATCCTAGTCTCCAGAAAAGTGAGAGTGCAGATGAATGATGCCATATGTACCATGAGGTGTTTGACTAGCTGTTGCAGGACTGTAACAGAAAGGACAAAATTCTATATGCGGTCCTAACCAAGATGGAGTGGATTAGGAGCAGCTAGGTAAAGTTGCTGTTAAACCAACAGTGATCATACCACAATGTTTAGCTTAGGGGTGGATATGAAATGTAAGATATCTAAGATGGTGTCTTGGGGTAGATTATGCAGAAATGAGGGCGAGAGTGAAAGATTATTAAGGGGACTGGAAACAATCTGAGGATTGAACAAGCTGTTGGAAAAAATGAGCAGTGTAACACTCAGGGCTGTCAGCAAGGGTTTGAGGAAGTAGCCCAAATTCAGAGCAAGTTAAAACGTAGCCTCAAAGCCATCAAAATGGCTGCAGTGTAGTACACATGATGAAGAGGATGGCCTACCATGGGCAAGTGGTGTTTAAGCAGCAGTAAGAGTTTATGAGGTATGTAAGCTACAGTATCACATTATCTCAGAAAGTCAAAGGTGGAAAAAGCTAGAAAGCTTTATACAATCAAGCAGTTCACTCACAGAATCAATACAACAAAATATAAGCTTCACTGTATGTAAAATGCATGTAATAACATAGCCACAGTAACAATGCATCTATGGGTAACAATTTAGCTCTCCATAAAGAAAACAACATGTACGTGATAGTAGCAAAATAATCTGCCAGCACAGCTCAGTGGCCAGTCATCCCATGAAGTTATCAAAAGGCAATAAGAACAAAAAGGGAATAAGCCAATAACAAACAATATGTCAATAGTAAAACTCACTTATGAACTGTGGAAAACTCATAATGGAATCCATAACAGATCCCAAACAGGCAAGCAAGATTTTAACAAGAGAAATGAGTAATAATTTAAATACTATGTGCTGTTATCTTGGATTATTTCGATACAATATAACTTAAACACTAGAAACAGTGCAACTGATATTTCTTCCATTTTCAGGCATTTGCTGCCATATTGGACTAAGTCAATGCACAACAAAAGATAACGGGGGAACTGAGTATTCCAAGGAAGGATAAAGCACTAGGAATATATGGTTTTGCTCCCATGTTCCTTTGGAAAATGGCCAATATGTTGGTGCATCGGGTCTACTTTATTTAAATAAAAATGCATTACGTCGAACACCACTCCATCGACACATATACACCGAACCGTGAAATAATCGAATGCACAAAACCACGAAACTCAAAATACCGAATTGTCATACTTGGCCAACCCCACCGCCCGAAACATACTACCCACCCAAACAAAATAAATAAACCACAAACATACACCAACCAAAACCCCACTTCTAACCCTACACTAAACCCCACATAGACCACTATCTATGCACTATCCTTAACCCCTCCCTAACCCTAAGGTCCGTAACTACCGCACACTTACCCTACAGAGCTATACCCAAACAAAATAAATAAACCACACACATACACTAACCAAACCCCTACCTCAAACCCTACACTAAATGTTAAATACATTACCCATCTTACATTAACTGGCTATGCACTTACCTTAACCCGCACCCTAATCCTAACCCTAAAGTCCGAAACTATCGCACACTTACCTTACGGATCTGTAGCTCAGACGGGCCAACCAAAACACTTCGACATTTCAAATTTTGCGGTTTTGTGCATTCACTGGATTCACGGTTCACTTATTACGTGTCGATGAACTCGCATTCGACATAACGCAGTTTCGATAGAATAAAGTAGACCCGGTGTATCCACTAACTGAGATGGTAAAATGTCCCTGGCCAGGGCACAGGAGCCTGATGACTGGGAGATTGCAAGGTTGGGGCCCTTGTAGGCAGGAGGGTAGAACAAGAAAAATCAGGGGTAACTACAAACCTGTCAGTAAAACTATAGTGGCAAAGAAAGTCATTTAGAGAATTCAGAATTAAAGGGTTCATATTACATTATCGAATTGTTAAAAGTTTGAACATCATATGTTCAAATCCATATGATCGAACTTTTAACAAGTTGAAAATGTAAAAAAAAAAAAAAAAAAAAAAACTACCTGACCATTTTAAGCAGGCGGGCAAGCCCCCCTGCACCCTCACACCCCCGCTCTTGAAATATACCAACTCCGAGATCACACTACAGTGCAGGAAAGGGAAATCTTCCCATTCCGCACTGTACGGAGATCTCCGTTGAAATGTTCGAACTGTTAAAAGTTCAATCATATGGGTTCGACCATATGACGTTCGAACTTTTAACAATTCGACAACGTGATATGTACCCAAATTAAAGGCTGCTTTGTATCCTAGAGGACATTTTCCAAGATTACAGCCATCATGTTTTTATGGCCAGAAGGATCTGTCAGTTAAATAGGATACATTTTTTTTATTGGGGTACAGGACAATTTTACAGGAACGTACCAGTCAATGTAGTCTTCCTGAACTTTGCCTCCCACCTTTGAAGAATTTTTTTTTTTATTTGAAGGTATTTTGGGCTCTTTTGCTTAGCTGACCTACAGCTCCTGAAGCCTTGCCTTAACTACTGGGTCTATTGAACCTTCCCTCCTCCCCTGAATATCCCCCAGCAAAGTTTAGGGCCAGTGAGGTGACTGAGGTACCCTAGGGCAGTGCCATACTACTGACAAGGAAAGGTTTTACTAAATATTCAACATCCCTGCATCTACCTAGTAATACCCTGAGTATGACATGTGTAATGGAAGTCAGTGCTGGACTGCACCTTACTTACCCAAGAAGTAGACATCAGATGACAGCCTATCTACCCTCAAGCAGCAGCTCATTTTTGTTTCACTACTGATCACCAAGGAAATCAAACCACCCAAGTATGCCATGAGGGTGCACACCTCTCTCCCTCCAACCAAGGATACACTTACCCAGCCTTCCTGCCTGTGTCATGTTCAAGTTCAAGTTTATTTAAGTGCTTTTCACAAAATACCAGTGACACAACATTTCTGGTAACACAAAATGTACTGATTAACATATGCCAAAACATTTGAACTGAAAAATGATTTGTACTCATTTATACTCATCCCAAGCCATTAAAAAGTGAATCAAAGAAATAAATCTTAAAGATATGTATAAAGCCAGCCAAAGAGAGGCAATTACAGATCAACAACAGTAAATTGTTTCACAAATAAGAAGCTTGGTAGTAAAACGCGAGTAACCAGAATTCTCAAGATTAATCCACAGAACTGATAGTAGCTCCTAAAAGGCCAAACACAAAACCGTTGTAGTGCAGTAGGGTACAACAAGATCCAAGTAACAGGGACCATGTCATGAATGGACAAATAAGCTAACAGCAGAATCTTATAGATAACCCTGTAGGGAACAGGAAGCCAGTGTAGAGTGTGCAGAACAGACATAATGTGCCGTTAACGTAATGTAACACTAAACAGCCTAGCTGCTGAATTCTACGCCATGTATAAACCATCAGTGTTAGGGAGTCTTAGGTAAAGGGAAATGCAGTAATCCAGTCTGCAAGAGAGCAAGGCAGAAACAACAACTGATAGATCAGCTTGCAATGTTAAGTGCTTAATCTGGAGATGCAAAGAGGAGGACTTCAATTCAGCCAACACCTGGTCCCGAAATGTCAACCAAATACCAAGATTCCACATTTTACTAACAAACTCAAACTGTTTACTGCTGTACAAGATACGATTAGGTAAGGGTATAGCAGAAAAATTTCTTAAGGTTTCATGTACTGTTAAGGCCTCGGTATTGGTGGTGTTCAGTTTTAACCAATTTATGGTTAGCCATAATCACATAGCTTCAAGATCGCCAGCCATGGAGTACATGGCTGTCCTTTCACCTTAATGGAAGGAACATAAATCTGAGTGTAATCAGTATAGCTATGTATGCTAAGATCCATTGCCCTAAAAGCCCTTCAAAAGGAAGGATATACACTGTGAGCAATAAATAAAATATAATAAAATAAAACAGACCCCTGTGGCAATCTGCAATCAAAACAGTACAAGGAAGAAGTGTTATGTCCTGAGCAAACTGAATAAGCACAGCCAGACAGGCATGAGAAAAACCAGTCAAGAACTGTAGCAGACATGCCACAGTAGATACACAATCATTCTCTCAAAGTGTCATGGTTCCCAGTGTCAGCTACTGCAGAGAGATCCTGGAGAACCAACACTGCATAGTGTCGAAAGCCTTTTGCCATAAGGAGATCATTAACTATTCCTTTGAGAGCAGTCTCGATGGAGAATGCAAAAGCCTGACTGAAATGGATATATTTGCCCACTAACTGCAAGATGTCTCTAGTTGCTTATAGACAACCTTCTCAATAACTTTACTCAAGAAACAGAGGATTGAGATTGGGTGTCAGTTGTCCAATTTGTTTTGTTCTAAAGATGTTTTGTTTGAGGGTCAGGATTACCATAGCCTCTTTCAAGGCTAACAGAAAGATCTCATCTCTCAAAGAAGTAACCAGAATATTTTAGATTACTGGACTCAGTATATTAATACTGCCCATCACAACTGTTGAAGGGCAAGGTTCAGCCTGCAAGTTGTCAAGTGACCAAGCTGCTATTTAATCTTGGGTCACTTGGGCTATAGTCAGGTGTTTATCCCTCTTTGCCACCAGCACAGGCCAACTGGAAGGAAAATTGCAGGGACTGGGGGAAGAACCAAGAAGGAGGCCATGGATTGCAGCATGCTTTAGAAGTAGGATAAAGTAAGGGGTGTTGGCAGTACTGCACAAGGTAATCTAGATGCAATACTTTTCAGTGTGTTTATTATGACACTATTCGGGAGAAAAGAAAAAAAACACATAAATAAATACCTCTTTGCTTTTGACACAAAGATAGGCACGGCAGCTGGGGATGGCAGAAAAGTCTAAGGAAGGATTTGTAAAAACAACTGACCAGACAGAAAAATGGAAGATGAAGTACTACACTTCAGCCATAATAAATAAATCTGCTGTGACACATCAAATGAGAGAACAGAAGGGATGGAGGAAGAACAATAAAAGGAGTTGGAGGTGCTTATAGCACCTGGACTGGTCTACTAGGACAGTAACAGGGCAACTCTAGTAGGCCTTAGCAAGGCCAATCCTTGAATATTGCATACAATTTCTGAGGTCATACAAAGGATAGAGATATCAGCCTTCTGAAGGAATGTCATAGTAATGAGGAATGAAGAAAAAACACCAGATGGGTGAGTTAGATGCAGCCAAAGGATACGACCATAAACTAGACAAGGTGGAGCTCTTAGACCAAAACAGAGGAGGGATATAATACGGGTGCCCAAGATCAAGTTGTGGACAGGAAAAGACACAGGCAGCAGACTGTGTGGACCAACAATTTCCTGGATCTGCAGAAGGATGGGATCCCTGTCAAAATGTCTTCCATGAATATACTGAAGTGTGCAAACCAATACTGACCCCTGAAATATCAGACAGAGAAGTGCAAATGGGACAGAAGGCTTGTAAGTACAATATGTGGCCAAACAATAGTGAAGGCTATATTAGGGCTTGACAAAACACAACAGTGAAACACTGGTCAGAGATGCACAGCAGTAAGCTGGACACTAGTTTACAAATATGAAATGGCAGTGTCAGAATGTGTGTGTGTGTGCATGTGTGTGCGTTTGTGTGCTGTGTGTGTGTGCATGTGTGTGCGTGTGTGTGTATGTGTGCACCTGTGTGTGTGTGCATGTGTGTATATGTGTGTGTGTGTGTGTGTGTGTGTGTGTGTGTGTGTGTGTGTGTGTGTGTGTGTGTGTGTGTGTGTGTGTGTGTGTGTGTGTGTGTCTGTGCACGTGCGTGTGTGTGTGTGTGTGTGTGTGTGTGCGCACCTGTGTGTGTGTGTGTGTGTGTCTGTGCACGCGCGTGTGTGCGTGTGTGTATGTGTGCACCTGTGTGTGTGTGTGTGTGTGTGTGTGTGTGTGTGTGTGTGTATGTGTGTGTGTGTGTGTATCTATCAATCTATATTTATGCACTGGAAAGGCATACCCACAAACTAAGGCAAAAACATTAGTACATAGGTGTTGCATACGAAGATGAGACACAAGTGAGATGGACTACAGGACATAAGCACAGTGAGAGATCAGCACCTAATGACTGCATATAAAATATGTGGCTATAAGAAACTGTTCTAAGTAGTGCATTGCAGATGAATGGAAACCTCTGATTCTAAATATGGCCACCTGGTATTAAGGTCCAGGTGTTTGGCTGCCCTCATTTAAAGAAGGGTTATAACAACTTGCAAAAAGATGAATTCCTTTATAGTGTTGGGAAGGGCAGCAATGAGAATGTCTAATACTGGTTTACCCATAAGGCAGCATGCCAATACCATGCACATGATGGCAAGGAGCTGCAGAAACCTGCATCCTATAACCATGCACCTCATTTACAGCTTCTGTAGATAGTCTGCATAGAAGTAGCCAAGTCAACAGGAATACACGAGATGCTCTGTGATTCACTGTGAAGCATACTGAAACACTCCCTTGCAGAGGGCAATGACATAGGTGGTAATTAGAGCATGGAGGAGAAGGATGAAAAGGCTGAAGAAACTTCAGTTTCAGGTTCTTCCCATTACAGGAAAGCAGCAATGACCCCCTCCCCCCTGCTGATAGACAAGAATTTTACCACATTGAATTATGGCTCAGTTCTATTCATTCTATCGGTGTATGGGTCAAACACTTGCTTGGAAGATCCTTCAAATGTTTATGATACTGGGATCATGTACTTATCAAAGTCCATTATAATAAAATGATTTTAAGTAATGTAAAGTAATCCAAAGCCCTAAATGTTTGAGCACTGAATTAAGAAAGTGAGATGTGGTCCATTTTACAGAAAATGAACTGTCCTGTATGTACTACATTAGCAAATTGCATAGCTGTCACTTTTACTGAAAACAAAGTGTACTATTATTGAATAACACAAATGCTAGTGTTGCTGACTCCTCTATAGTTTTGGGACAAGGAAGTTAGCAAGTACTGTGGTATGCACTGTGTAGTTAGTATTCATAAATGGGGGGATCCCCCATGTGGGTGGTGCCTGGTGCCCCCTTCCATCCAAATGTCAATGGTTTACTTGTATATGTTCATCGGGTTTCGGAAAAGTTGGTTTTGCTTTCCTTCTGCATTTATTTATTTTTTGAGATATCATTGGCATCTGGGTAGTACATAGGTATCTATGTTATAGTTTCTAATATTTCAGCATGTAGAGATTCATTTTTTGCCATAGATCTAATGTTTTTTTCATATCCGCTTAGGGTCAGAATGGGTATGATTGGTTTTTGCCCCCTTGTTTGACTCTAAAAATGTGGTTGCTTTCACTAGTCATACATAACTAATTTTGAACAATATTCATAAGACATTCCCTATAAACCGCGGTGGTGCAGTGGTAGCATTGTCGCCTTACAACAAGAGGTTCTCCCGTTTGATTCTTGGCTGGAGCACCTTCTGTGTGGAGTCTGCATGTCCTCCCCGCAGTCGAGTGGCGTTTGGAAAACATGCGTAAATGGGCGTGCCTTTGTTGAAGGCTCAACATCGGGCTGGCACCTTGGCACTGTAATAATCTACTGCCAGTCATTAGCGGACCGGAGTTCCACTGTGGCGACCCCTAACCGGGAAAAGCCGAAAGAAGAACAACAAAAATTCATAAGACATTCCATGCCAGCTCATAACATGGCTGCCAGTTCCACCTTTGGCTTATTCTTGGGTACCACATACAGGCACAGAAGTTAGCAATGACCTACAGAACAGAGGTAACCTTTGTAGTCCTGTATAAACAATTGCTGGCATAAAGTTTTCTGCTCCCTACAGACATCCCTGGACCATTTGGTGAGGTACAGGGGTAATCGAGCAGGCATGATGAAATATTTTATCTACAATTTTGTGAAAGGGCACAAGGTCAAATGTTAAAAGGAGTATCCTTTACCCCATCCATTTTCATGTTAAAGGTACCATGGTCCCATTTATGATGCCCATCCTAACCCTGAATCACACTGATTCCTGGTAAACAGGGTGTGGAGCAGTTTGATAGACAAAGGACTGTTGATTATGATGTTACTGCACACCATATAACAGGAGTAAAACTGAGTTCTTTGCTTGCATTGCTCTTTCCTTTATGATGAGAGGTGGTGTCCAAAAAAGAAAGAACTCCGAGTAATGCTACTGCATGCCTGCCTTTCTCACAGGCCTTGTACATCACCTCATGCTGTGAGATTTACATGAATACAGCAGCATTTGTAAGACTACAAATATTACCGTTCACAGGTTTTTGCAATAAGTGTGATTTTATTATCCCCCTTTTGACATTATGGGATCTAAGTACATACTCTGAAAGCATTGTTCTTCACTACTGTCTTTGTGGCTGAACTATTTCTGGACTTCACTTAAGTCTACTGGTTTGCATACAGTTTAAACCTAATGTGATAATTTTTCTGAATAGCTCTACCCCAGGAAAGTAACACTATCTTGCACTTGATTTTACTTTAATTGTTGTGCTGCTGGAACTGCTGCACTAGGTGTTATTCCGAATTTTGTTTTGATTGCATCTCATCTGTTTCAACATTGCTGAGCTGCTTTGACAGTATATTTTGAAATTCCCTCTTCTGTCTGCACACTTGCCCATGATACCCCTGTCCTTGCACTTCAGTATGTATCATTCCCATTTCACTATTTTCATGAATCAGCACTTCAGGATGTTACTCTTATTTTTCCATCCTAATCTTTCAGTATAATAGGCTTTGTATATTCAGGTTCCCATTATGAAATCGAAGAGGCTGAACATCAAATGGCTTTAACATTGGAAATGCCATTCAACGATGTGCTTTTTGTGAGATTGCAGTACAGTGAAGATCAGAATATTTGCCCTTTCTTCACTGTAGTGCGATCTCGGAGTTGGTATGTATAATTACCAAGGGGTGTGGAGGGCTGCGACATTGAGGTCTGGCATTTTCAGCCTTTAGGCCGTTTGATTTTCAGTGTCTTCAGTGTTGTAATATAGACCCGTATATTTAATACTTTCCTGCAATTTCCAAATAATCCATAATCTGCTGTACCTTACTGGTTAACTCTTCATCTGTGAAATATTCTCTTCTTTTGAGATGACGTAGATTGACTGCAGGGGAGGGGGGTTTGATAAGGAAAGAAAGGACCTCAAGGAGAAGTTTGTAGCCAGGTTGTGATATCCTTATCTTTTACAGACATCTGTGATAAATTACTTTTAAATGTAATGATGCTTATGCACCACTGGCAATGAATGTGAGTGGTAACTGATGGCGGCACTGACAGGAAAGTACACCTCAGCTAACAGAAGCTTGGTGATTAAAGACATCTTAACTTATAGAACCTTCAAAACAAAAAGCAAAATCCCAAACTGGTAAACAACCAGCATAGAGTTCCAAACAAAACAATCCAAGAGTAAAAAGCAAAAGGAACTAACAAAGTGATGCAAAAATAAGTTTAATAGCAAAGCTTTCGAGATAAAACTCTTCCTCAGTGCTTAAAATCATATTTAAACACATTTTCATTTATACACCACATGAACAAATTCAAACCAATAGAAGCACAGCAACAATAAAATAATTAAAATAAATAATTGAGTGCTTGTTTCGTGGAAAAAGAAACTTGGTGATGGTGGCACTGACAGGTAATTACACTTCAACTAAGAACGTTTGGCAATTAAAGACATCTTAACTTACAGAACCTTGGCAATTAATGATACCTCAGCTGTTAGAACCCTGGCAATTAATGACACTTCATCTAACAGAACCTTGGCGATTAATGACATTCGGCTAACAGAACCTTGGTGATAAATGACACCTCATAGCTATTAGAACCCTGGCAATTAATGACAACTCAGCTGGCAGAACCATGGTGATTAATGACACTTCACTTAAAATAACCTTGGCAATTAATGACATTCAGCAAACAGAACCTTGGTGATGAATGACACCTCATAGTTACCAGAACCTTGATGATTAAAGACATCTCACCTTACAGAATCTTAGCAATTAATGACACCTCATCTGTCAGAACCCTGGTGATTAATGACACTTCATCTCACAGAACCTCGGCGATTAATGACATTCAGCTAACAGAACCTTGGTGATGAATGACATCTCATAGCTATCAGAACCTTGCTGATTAATGACATCTTAGCTGGCAGAAGCTTGGAGCTTACAGAATCTTGGATCTGTCAGAACTTTAGCACTGACAGAATCTCAGAGCTAGCAGAAACATAGAGCTGACAGAATCTCAGAGCTAGGAGAATCTTGGAGCTGACAGTCTTAAAGCTGGGTGAAACTTGGAGCTGATAGAGTCTTGGAGCTGACAGAATTTCAGAGCTGTAAACCTTAGAGCTGACCGAATCTTGGAGCTGGTAGAACCTTTGAACTGACAGAATTTTGGTCAATAACTATTAAGAACAGTTTTGGCTATCTTACTGTGAATAACATCATGGCCAATAATCAGAAGATTTTAACAAGACACAAGAAGTTGAATGCAGCAGTGGCTATTGGTATGTTTATTCGTGACCCAAGAAAATGCAAAAATCAAAGATTGTCTTGAACTCGGTATAGTCACACATTTTGGAAAAGGAATAACATCAATTAAATGTAGCAGTTCTTTTGCTTGGGGCTTCTATTCACAGTGCTGTTTTTTGCAAATATTCCTTTTATTACAGTCCCTATAAAGTCACACAGAGAGCATATTGTCCTCCTGGGCATTTAATCTGCATTTCTTCTGATGTGTTATACAATGCAGTTGCTGTTTGTACTGTATTTTACAGGGGCATGCAATGAGAACATTTACTATGCACACAATATGCTATTTAGCAATAATAATCAGAATTCTTTTTACAAATATTCTGCAGTGTGTTCAGTCTTAATTTATTTTCTGTTTTTGACAGTGTAATCCAGGATTCAAGGTGTGGAAACATACAGGCCTTGTTAGATGTTTAAGAGTACAGATGCCAGGTTTTGTTCATTGCCTCTGTTTCATCTGGGTTGCATGACAATGAGAATTTTAATGGCATGTTAAACAACCAGCCATGTATGACACTTGTGAATATCATGATGGTTTTATGTACAGTTTAGTATACTTGTTTTTATCTTGGCTTGTGTCAATTCATGTTTATCACTTTTTCACACATTATATATTTTTTAATGTTTTGTATTACATATGTTTTGGGGATTTGAATGAGATTCCATCTCTGAATACTGTAATGAAACAATTGTTTGTTTTGTAATGTGTGATACAGTGCTGTGCTACAATAAAGGTTTATTTTCCTTATTTGAACCACTGCAGTAAAAGTTTGATTCATTTTATTATCTTTTTGCTAGTTATCTTTCACTTTGACAGTATTGACTATTTTGAGTTCCCTTTACTTTTATTTCTGTTTTAAAGAATAGTATTGTGATGATTAGTGATCAGCAGTATGGTTTCATACCAGGAAAGAGCACTACAGATGCGATGTTTGCTCTAAGAGTGTTGATGGAGAAGTACAGAGAAGGTTAGAAGGAGTTGCATTGTGTCTTTGTGGCTTTAGAGAAAGCATATGACAGGGTGCCTAGAGAGGAGTTGTGGTATTGTATGAGGAAGTCAGGAGTGTCAGAGAAGTATGTAAGAGTGGTACAGGATATGTACGAGGGTAGTGTGACAATGGTGAGGTCTGCGGTGGGAGTGACGGATGCGTTTAAGGTGGAGGTGGGATTACATCAAGGATCAGCTCTGAGCCCTTTCTTATTTGCAATGGTGATGGACAGGTTGACAGACGAGATCAGACAGGAGTCCCCGTGGACTATGATGTTTGCAGATGACATTGTGATCTGTAGTGAGAATAGAGAACAGGTGGAGGAGACTCTGGAGAGGTGGAGATATGCTCTAGAGAGAAGAGGAATGAAGGTCAGCAGGACTAAGACAGAATATATGTGTGTGAATGAAAGGGAGGATAGAAGAATGGTGAGGATTCAGGGAGTAGAAGTGGCAAAGGTGGATGAGTTTAAGTACTTGGGATCAACAGTTCAGAGTAATGGTGAGTGTGGAAGAGAGGTGAAGAAGAGAGTACAGGCAGGATGGAGTGGGTGGAGAAGAGTGTCAAGAGTGATTTGTGGCAGACAAGTACCAGTAAGAGTGAAAGGGAAGATCTACAAGAGGGTAGTGAGACCAGCTATGTTATATGAGTTGAAGACAGTGGCACTGACAAAAAGGCAGGAGTCAGAGCTTGACGTGGCAGAGTAGAAGATGTTAAGATTTGCACTGGGTGTGACGAGGATAGACAGGATTAGGAATAAGTATATTAGAGGGTCAGCCCAGGTTGGAAGGTTTGGAGGCAAAGCCAGGGAGGCAAGATTACGTTGGTTTGGACATGTGCTGAGGAGGGATGCAGAGTATATTGGGAAAAAGATGCTAAGGATGAAGCTGCCAGGTAACAGGAAAAGAGGAAGGCCTAAGATAAGGTTTATGGATGTGGTGAGAGAGGACATGCAGGTGGTTGGTGTGACAGAGCAAGATGCAGAGGATAGGAAGAAATGGAGACAGTTGATCTGCTGTGGTGACCCCTAACAGGAGCAGCTGAAAGAAGAAGAAGAAGAAGAAGAAGAAGAAGAAGATTGTATAGTAAGACTTCATATTGTTTCTATGTGCTTTAGCTCTCTGAAGTCTCTGAATTCACTTAGGTCTGTACTGCATATGCATTAGTTCCTGTACAGGAAGGTATCTATCCAGTGCATTTGTTCGAGTACTGTAGCTGCCACTTTTTTCCTTGCGTCTTTTCCTCAGGATGGTCCTTGACAATAACTTAGTCTTAGAGAATATGTGGATATCACATTTAACTTGTAAACCAAAATCCTTCAGCAGTATTCGTGTATCCATCCACAACCCTTTTCCCATTTTTGTACATGAGGTCAGGGTGTCATTTCAGCAGTGACAGTCATCTGGAACCAAGGTTCACACCACTGGGTGGCTAGTTACATTTTTTTAAATTTTTTGCTGGAATGTGCCAAGTTTTGGCTAGGACATTATTGATGCTTGAAGAATTATACAGCTTTCTGGTAGTAGGTGGTCCATAAACTGAAGCTTTCCTTTAGGAAAACTGCTTCTTCTTCTACTTTCATTATGGTCTTCTCTTACAACTGCCTTATTCTAAAGAGATGGCCTGGAAAAACAGGATGTCATACCAACAGCAGCATTTTAATCATACATTTTTTATTATAAAAAAAAAAAATGACACAATTTTTTTCTTTATTGTTGCAGTGGAAGAAACCTCTGATTTTCACACAAGAGGTAAAGATGCCTACAATTTCCTTTGACACAGAACCCAAGTCTGTCAGTCATATGCTTTCTACACTTTGGAATAAACTGCAATATTAGACCAGGTTACCTATTAAATCACTTTCAAGAAAGCTGAGAAGGATTTCTGCATATGAAAATTGTTATGTATAAACTGCATTCTTATCTAACATTTCCTAATCCTGTTATGCAGATTGCCTTCCAGCACAATAATCCGAGATCTGATGTGCTTGCTCAACAGCTGAAGACCTGAATATGCTTGCTTAAACAAATCTATTACATCTAGTACATATTAGCTAAGACATGAATAATACATTGAATCAGAATGATACGTTGTTTGAAAAAATCTGTTTTGGTGTGCTATAAAAGCAGCTATTTTATGCAATTTACCTGACATCTGTAATGTGTTCACTTTTTACTCATAGTCTGAATGTTTGCATGCTGTTGCATGTGTATTAGATGTACCATACCTGTCAGTTACTGCTAAATATGGACATATAAAATAAAATTACCTTTTGAGATAGTACCATCATTTCTTCATGTTGTTTCACTTGAGAGATTTTTTACCTCTGGCTCCACTCACAGCTGATATTCCTCCATACCCCCAATGAGACCATTTGTTCCTGCTGTCCCCTTAAATTGCAGGGGAATTGATTAAGCTAAATCCCACCATAATGTTGCAGGTGGCTTCTCCTCAAAAAGGATAGACTGGCCTTGCAGTTTACTGTTTAGAGACTGCAAGACAGTCTTCCCATTCTTTGCCTTCTGCTGTCTGGGGGTGAATAGCCAGTTATCACTATTAACTTGCAGGTGGGCCCTCCCTCGCTGGGAAGAGAATGACCTCTCAGTCTTTACCCTTTAAGAGTTCCCCCACTCAAAAGAGGAGAAAGCAGAGGATGGGCAGCAGATATGGGGCTTGGAGCTGGTATTTTCCAAACAGGGAAGGAGAATCCCTGACTGGGTGAAGTGAGTATGACATCATAGGCATCACTTGTCAAGACACCAGATCTTCCAGCTACCATTGGAGTGATAGCTTATCAGCAACTGGGAAAGCATTCCCCATCATCTGTTATAAGAGAGAAACCCCATTTCCCCTCCCAGAGATAAGTGAGCTGATGTAATCTACTCCTTCCCACCGCCACTGCTGCTTGGCTTCTCCAGCAGTCTAGTAGTTAATCAAACTCAGATTGTTTCGGCCATAGTAAGGACTTCATCCCTGTAGGCCATGGACCCAGGGAGGTGAGACTTTTTTGAATATAATTCAATCCATTTGCATGACGGGGCCATGAATGAACCTTTGACTGCTTTTGTAATTATGATATGATTAACTTTGTGGAGTTAGTAAGAATATTTTATTTCCTCATATGAAATAACAATTGTACTGTGAATAAATGGTGACAGTTCTTGTGAATAATGTAGCCTTCATTAGTGGAATAATGTTGTGCTAATAATTCAGAAGTGTGTGAGTGTCTCATTTTTCCAGGTAGATAATACAGCAATCGCTCTTGGAAGGCTGTGTAAGCCGAGGCGCTAAGTGTTTCATTAAATTCGCTTACTTCTTGGATCGGTGGTCTTGGTGGTATTTTAAGATAATACAGCAATGACTGGCTTAAGAAGGTGTGGACTATTCTGGAATTTAACCAGATGTGGTATATCAGTCACAGCATGCTGCAAAAAAGGGTGTGGCTGAGGCAGAAACTTTTTTCTTTTTAATCCAGTTAAAATGTTACAGAAAGGATGTTTATTTCAACTTCTGGTTTACTCTTGATTCCCAACTCTGAAATCACATACATGTATTGGCTTCTATGCATGATAAAAAATTTATCCTGCTAACATCTACAAATTGTATTACTTCTCCAGCCTCATATCACTCTCCCCTTTTTCATTCTTCTTCCTTCCTTCCTTCATTCATCATTTTCCTGATTTTCTTGAAGTTTATAAAGTTTATGTAGCAATGTGGTGTTGAAATTTAGTTCTTATGTTGTAAATCTCTATTTTTTATTGACTTTGCACTCACGTCATATAGTTTCAAGATTTAGACTCTTCTGTATTTTTTGAATACGCACTCCCAGGGTGAATCTGAAAAAGGTCTGGCAGGGTCAACACTGTATCCCATGTATCAAATAAAATAAAATAAAGTAAAACTATGTGCTAATTTTGCCAGTGGAATTCATCATGACACGTACTGTAACTTGTCACTATTTGCATGGTATGCACAGTAAAGCATTCTTCTGTTGTAGTTATCCATTTATTTTTTTTATCTGACATTCTCAGTTTGAGTCTTTCTTTGATTTCCTTGACTAATAGTTAGTGCCACTGTCCAATGGGTTACTATCAAAATATTGAATTTCAGAAAACTGAACGTTCAATACTATGAAAATTATGTCAGACTTCGGCATCCTAATTAGCTTATAATGTCGAATCTGTTAATCGAATTCAACAAATTCGACATTTATGTCGAAAATCCGCCATGATGGCAGTGTAGGTGCAAACGTAAGTGAAACACCTACACTGTCATTCATGTTTTAGCAGGGGGGCAAGCACCCTGTGGGGGCTGCACCCTCCACACCCCCTGCAAATTAAATATTCTAACTCCGAGATCGGACTACAGTGAGGAAATCAATACATTTCCCTTTCTGCACTGTACCACGACTCTACTCACAACATCGAGTTACTTTCACTGAATGCACACTTGCATTTGCTGATATGTAATCTTGATCTCCTAACGTTCGGCAACACGGAAAGTCGACTAACCAATGTTCGACTTTCTGCGTTCGCTGAAACAAATTTCAATATTTTGATGGTAAACCCTGTCCAGCAGATACAAGCATTTGTACAATATTGTTTTACACCAGAAAAAGAACAGCTTTGTTTGTTTATTGTGCAGGTCTCCTAGGCAGAAGTGCCTCTTTTCAGGGGTAACCAGATAGTTTTATGTGGTTCACAGGTAAACACTAGGCTTTCAATCTGCAGAGTATTACAAGCCTAGCCAAATAACAGAGGTCAGACTCAAACTCTGTACATTATATCTATGCGGTAAAGACCTTAACCATTATGCCAACCCTGCCACAAGTTAATTGACTTCCACAGTGCCATTCCATATGGAAATAGATACTGACGGAAATGTGTATTAAACAGCAGGTCATTGTAATGATGTCTGGCAGTTGGCAGAGGATTAAGGGACTGTTAATGTGTTGTTTCCTGTGGTCCAATGTTGCAAGGTTTGATTCCCCTTGGCTTCCATTCCCTAACTGTGTGATTCTAAGCCGGTCATTTAACCAGACACTGCTCCTGGGATGAGTCTAAAAAAGGTGCATCAGTGTTCTACACCAGAAAAAAAATAGAAATAAATGGTAAAAAATAAATCCTAGGATTACAGCATGAAGCTTTTCAGCATCTCACCTCCTTCACTCTCTAATGCAGACTGCTATGGTACTCTGTTTTCTGTCTGCCACCAGTCTTGATGGGTCACAAGACATTCTGAAATTTTTAAGGCATGAGTCACAGCATTATGCTTACCTTCACATTGCTGAAGCAGTTATTAATAGTACGTCTGAAACCGATTTACAGTCACTGCAAATCTTATACAGAACTCTTTAGTTACTCCCTGTAGTTTGAGGATTTAAAATATGATGGCCAGATCCAGTTCTAAGAGCAACACTGTGTTCTGAGCCATGAGTTGTCTGGTCACTGACCACTATGGACTTCAAATATTAATTTACAATGTATATCTTCTCTTCACTGTTTTGAATTTTTCAGCTTAAGTGCAAAATTCAGCAACTATAATACACCATCCCTCATACAAATGTTCATATCATAGACAAACATCAGGCAACAGTTTAGCTACAGAATAGCATTGTTTAATAGTTTATTGTTCTGTATTATTTCCTAATAGAATTCACATTAAAATGTATTTTAATACAGCTCCAGGAAGAACAGAAAGAACTGAGGCCTTACCTCTGTGATATATGTCCTTTTGGTTGATCAATCAAGCAGTACCCATACTAACCACTTTTGTAGATGAAGTTTTCCAGGACATGTCTATCTCAACAGCCATTGTTCTCTGGGAACTAGTGACTGCAGCAGGTGCAGTAACAGTGGACAAAGGTCCGCAGAGGCATTGTACAATGTTTGGTTCAGACTGAAATGATGTTTGGTGATACAGTTATGTGAAAATTGTGTGCAGACTGATTGCAGTAATGGTATCTGTTCTAAGACTGTCACTCAGAGGGTAGACATAATGGGCAAACCAGGGGCAGCTCATTCTATAGGACTGCAGGACTGCAGCCCTCCCACCTGTAAAATGAATAAAAAAAATTCCCCCCACATAAAAAATAAAATTAAAAATCTTTCACAAGTAGTCCCAGACTCCGCACATGCATGCTTAGTTCTGACTGCTGTGTTAGACGGACCTCCACACACGCATGCGTGCTCATTACTGAACTCCAGACTGCTCTGTTAGGCAATCTGGATAGGGAAGGCAGGAAACTCCACCCTTCCAGCCCAGAGGTATGTGCGGTGATGACCGCAGAGACCGGAAGGTCACCAGTCTGCATCGCCTGCAGGCTGGAGGCTCCAGCCTACCCAAGTCTCACGGGGACTCACCAGCAGAATGCTCCAGCCTACTCACATCTCTCAGGAGACCCAACAGCATGCATGGGCCATTATGGAGGACAGAGACAGGTGATCACTACGGAGGACAGAATCTGCAGGTAGGGTGTGTGTGTGTGTAATGCCCCAGTTGCTATATGGTGGTGGGTAGAGAATAAGGCTTGAACCCTGTACCTTGGGCCCAAGTGGCAAGAGCCTGAATTCCCTATCCACCACTATTTGTCAAAAATTTGCAGATTTTTGCCTCATATTTGTTCTGTTCCTCATAAAATTTATGGTTTCTGTATTTTTGTTTCCTGATACAGTCAGTGGTGCACTGGTAGCATTGTTGCCTGACAGCTACAGGTTCTCTGGTTTGATACTTGGCTGGGGAGTTATCTGTGTGGAGTCTGCATGTCCTCCCTGTGTTTGTGTGGGTTTGCTCTGGTGTCCTCCCATCTGACAAAGACATGTGTCTGGAGTGTTTCTCTGCTGAAAATTGGCTTTTGTTCCAAGTCAGACTTTCCTGGTTAACAAATGATAAATAAAAATGACAAACATTTGAATTTCAGACTTCATATTCTTCAGAAAGTACAAGGTAACACAAAACCTTTTATTCTAGCAATTTTTGAAGTTTATAAGATGGATATTTGAAATTTGTCCCTATTTTTGGGACTGTATTCCCCCATTATTGGCTTTGTCCAGGTTTTTTGTGCTAAGGTTGAGAGCTATGGTGAGAACTGAATTCACTGAATATGTTTGGGGGCTGTATTCTCCCATTATTGGCTTTGTTCAGGTGTTTTGTGCTAAGAGGTTGACAGCTATGGGGAGAACTGAATTCACTAAATGGTAGCCATTTAAGTTTCAGTCTTTGTCTCTTTCACAAAACAGATGATTTGGTGTAGTGGTATGTTGCTCTGACTGTTTTGCACAGGGTCATGGGTTCAATACTTAGCAATGAAACGTATGGTGGTAGCACAGCATTTTATTCTAGCAACTTTTCAACATTATATAAGCAATGTTTAAAATGAATCCCTGGTTTTTGGGCTTTTGTTCCCCCCCCCATAAATGTTGGCTTTTTCCAGATTTCTTGTGCTGCAAAGTTCAGAGATACAGCTGAGTGTCAAGTAAGATTTTACAAGAAGCTGAGAGTTGCAGGGGAAGAAAAGTTTAGTGCTGCTTATGCCGAGTCTGCTTGCATTGTTAATAGAACAACAGGTAGCATGCATGGTGTTGATGCAGAAGGCTCTGGGTTCTACTCCCACAGTAAGTAGATGCATGCTGATACTGTACTGTTTTGTAAAGGGGGTGGATGCTGCAGTCCTTTTTGGCAAATAAACCTAGTAACTATGAACCTGTTGTCAGTTTGCCATCCATTCCCTATTGCAATATTACTAGCTTATCATTTTTTAATGCAACATAGGCAATTTATTCCTCAAGGGCAACAGGCACTCTTTTGTAGATGAAACAATGAAATATAAAGTTGTTTGCTAGCAGCAACCTCTTCATTAGTTACAGATGTCTTTAATGTGGAATTATTTAGATGACTTTTACTTCTTCAGATATTGTGCATATTTACTGATAATGGTGGACTGTAGAAGTTTGAGTAGACTTTTTATGATGGAAATGTTCTGAACTGGGCAGTTTTGTCATTACTGGTGCATGCATTTTGTTTCATTGTTTACTGGAAAAATGTTTTGAATTGGGCAGTTTTGTCATTATTGGTGCATGCATTTTGTTTCATTGTTTACTGGAAAAATGTTCAAAACAAATTTAAAACGACATCTAACAACTGTACTGTATTGTACAAGGAATATAATTTAGTACAATCAGGAACGTGTATCAAAGAGCACATGTATGCTTCATGTGCAAGGGGCCTATGATCTGAAAACAGCCCAAAGTTAATCTTTATCTGCCACTGGCAAAATGTATTTTCTTTGAATGTGGGTTTCAATTCTGTTTCAATTAATGTGAGTTTCAAGGGCAGAGAAGTTTTAATGCTAAGTCTGTTTTCGTTGTGAGACTGCATTGCTTTGCTTAGCAGATGTCTTAGTGTTTGTGCAGTAAAATGCAAAATAAAACTTTCAAATGAAGTCCAAATCATCATAGAAGTAAAGCAGTATGCACATCAGTGTTTATGGTAAATGGGGTGAAATAGCCAAGTAATAGTTCATTGGAATGGCTGCAGGGGGGGAAGGCTCCATTCGACCATGATTTTGTGAAGGGGGAAGGGCGGCAAACTCAAAGTCAGCCCCGGCTGAGCTATACCTCTCAACTGTCCAGATTTTCACAGGATGAATAGATTTTTCCTTCTTATTTTTGGTTTGTTCCTCATAAAATTTGTGGTTTTCTGGCAAATCATTTAGGAATTAAGTCACTACATAATGATAGACATTGAGTTTTAGTCTTCATAACCTTCAGAAAAATGCATGCTAAAGTAAGACCTGTTATTCTATCAACTGTCTCAGTTTATACAAGAGCAATTTTTAGTATTGTTTATATGTTCCCCCAATATATTTGACCTTGTCCAGATTTATTGTATTTACATGTTGAGAGGTACATGCAAATAAATTGCTTTATAGAATTAGGCATAGCCAAACCTCTCAGCTGTCCCCGATTTTGGCTCAAAATGTTGCTCTTCCCCTAATAATCTCTCCGCAAAATAGCAATTTTGGAAGAAAATGTGGAAGGTTTACAATTAAGAAATAACTGTAATAATCACAGTTATAGATTACTTTTATTTCAGAAATGCATGTTTGTTTGTTTGTGTCTTTCAGCTTTTCCTGGTTAGGGGGTCGCCACAGTGGAACTCCGGTCCGTTAATGATTGGCAGTTGATTTTTATGTACCGGCTTGCCAGGCCTGATGCACAACCTTCAACAAAGGTACGCCCATTCACGCATGTCTCCACGCAGAAGACGCTCTAGCTGAGAATCGAACCGGACAGCATATTACTGTGAGGCGACAACGCTACTGCAGCAAATGCATGTAAATTCTTTTATTTTGTCAGCTGCTCAAGTTAGCACTACTAATAAAAAAGTGTCCCTTCTTTGACAGGTTCCCAGCAGTATTGTGTGGCTATTTTATATTTTTGCATCACATTTTTGGTCCATTTTTCATGAAATTGTGTTTTTTTGGCAAATTAGTGGCAAATCATTACTGAAGTTGGAAAATAATGACAGACATTTGAGTTTCAGATTTCATACCCTTCAGAGAATTCATACTAATGCAAGACCTACTATTTTATTATCTTTCTAAGTTTATAAGAGCAATATTTAAAAATTGTCCTTATTTTTGGGCTTTTGTCCCACTTCTTTGTATGGCTTTATCCAGATTTCTTGCTCTGAGATTGAGAGGTATGACAAATGTGTCAGGGCCATCACAGTCAGCCAGAGACATTTCAAATTGTGACATACTTATTACACCCCACTCCCCCATGTAGTGACTCTGGATGTGTCCAAGCAAGGCAAGGAACAGTTATGCAGTGTAAATGTGCAGAGTATCCCCCATCCAAGGTAGACACAAGTACTACAGTGGCTTTTCATCTGTCCTTGATTTTGCAGAATGGTCTGGTTTCTGTCATATTTTTATACTGTTGATTTATGCTTATTATTACTCAGGAAGTGCCTGTTGCTCTGTGTTTAAGTAGCAATGCTTTAATGACCATCATGTAAGCTTGTCTGAGATAGTAAGATGCAAGTAAGCTTTAATAAGCATATTGTTAAAGAATTGCCAACACAGAAAGCCTTTCTATTGTTGCCATGCAGAGAATACTTACATAACTAGATAATGTATAAGCCTTGGGTATTGAAATGCATATGACAGTATTTGTAATAAAGGACAGGTTTACATTATTTTAAGAAACTCATTACACTTGTTGGAGAATTCCAGTCATCTCTGCAGGCTTTACCCGTAAACTAAACAGAATGTCAATCTAGCATGTGTGGTCCATAACCTGTACAGTAATCCTTTAAGCAATGTATCTTGAGCTTGTTTCTTGTTTGCTTTTCATTTTTTACTTTAATCATGTTTTCCCCATGACACAAGTAGATAGTTGTCAGGCAGCAGGTCTTTTTTGGATAAGAAACACTTTTACAAGTGGGGGTATCACAAAGATTGCTACTTTCAGCATGTTACTTGGTACTTTAATAAAGCTGAATATAAATTATAATTAGAACTGCAGTGCAAGGAGAAGTGGTTTGAGTTGAGTGCTGCTTGTTTTACTTATACTTGAGTTTGACTGGCATTCCAGTAATGTATTTAAAAAGTAATTTACTTTTTCATGCCTCACAACCTTTTTGTTTCCATCTAGATATTAAGTAAGCTGTCATACAGCCAATGCATTGAAATATTTTTTTCTTCTACACTTCATTTTGTCTTGATTGGACTCTCATAATGACGGTTTGGCACCCAGGGCAGTGTCTCCTGCAGCCCCCCTTTGATTTGAAGTCACCAGCCGCCACTGGGGCAAACTGTAGATGCCCAAGACTACATTTAACAAAAAACGGATTATGTGATGTCTGAATGATTTCATAAATGGATTTAACAAATCCCACTTTGTTTAAATTCTTATCAAACAGCTGTCATCCCCATTTGACAGCTGTCATTCTTCATGATACATAACAGAACATGTTCAGTTTTCAGAATCTATTACACTGGAATGGTAAATGTGACTGTTAGCATTGTTACCAAAGGTGCTTCATGCTCTGGTGAACAGATCCCAGTGTGCCTGTCTACAGCTTCATTCCCAATCCCCAAGTTTCAAACTCCAAAACTTTAATACCGTTCTGATGACCTGTGTCTCTGACTGTGAATGTAAAGTCATCTCTATGTTTGGGAGTACAGTTGATACTTTAAGCCTTCAAGAAGTCAAACATTACTACAAAAAGGTTCTGAGCACCTACTACTTTACCATTATAGACTTGTTTTTATGAAGCCATAAGGCAGAATCATGTTTATATAGCTGATCTTTGTTGTGAAATCAGTATTGTTTTTTATTCATAAATGCATTTTGTCTGAATAACATTGAACTCTATATGCAGTTTGTACAGAAGTACCTTCACTATAAGAAATGACATCACAACCACTGCATACTATAATTTCAAAAGTAAAACAAACAAGTTTTAGTTGAATGGCATTATTCCGTCTTTGATGAGAAACACATCACAGGGTAATTTTAGAAACCTAACTCAGTGAACTTAAAGTGAACTAAATGGTTATCTCACTCCTTCTTCAAAGCTTTTCTATAAAACCCTAACATTAAAAACAATCTAGACAGGCTTTTGCAGTCGAGAACTCCTTTGTGCTAGAGTGATAATTTGGTTTTCAGTGAAGGATTTCAGTAGCTTTTACTTGTGTTTCCATATATCTGCCTCTATGTTATTTTTTTCAGATGCTTAAATTCCTGAATGCCTTAAAGACACATTGATGCAATCATGGAGGTTCAGAAAGAAGAAGGTCCAACAGGTGGTCTGGACCATAGCACAAGCAAAAACAATCATATTGTGTACCTTGCACAAAAGATAGAAATAAGCTAACAAGTACTATCTAAGCATCTGCTAAACTGAATCAAATGAAAGCAGTAACATAATTAAATAAATTAGGAGTCAAAGTACAATACAAATAAAGGTAAACAAATATGTTAGTTAAACCATTACATTGGCTGCCAGTGAGATCTTGAATCCTTTGTAAAATTCTGATCATGTCTACTTGGCCCTACATGACTTGGGTCACCCTATTTTCCCAAGCTGTCATCAAGACGATGCCCTCCAATCACTTTGCTTGGGAACTATGTGGTTACTAGTGCTTCCAAAGATATATCTGGATTCCTCTGGGATGCATTTCTTTGCCTATCAAGGACTGTACCTTTAGAAAATGCTACCAGGATGGCTGAGAGTGGCTGTGAAACTCAGTAGTTTCAAGCAGCCCCTCAATTTATACTTTTTGACCTGTTTACGATATCTGAGGATTTCAGTAGTTTTACATTTTTTACCATATTGTTTTAGTTGTTTATTAATTTGTATGTTTTTCTGTTATTTATTTTTACTTGTTTTCCTACCTGTGAGCTGTGTTACTTTACCCTAATTTATGTAAAGTTCCTAGATAAATGGCACTGCAAAAAATCTGGGCACAAAGTTTGTGGTACCTTCGAATAATCCTCATGTTGTGAGGTACAGCAACCTTGGAATTAGCACATGTAATAAGCAGAGGTGTTGGGGTGCAGGGGGATGCTTTAAAGCTTTGGGTGGAATTCTACAATTTGTCCTTTACAGTATAGAACCGTATTATTGTTAGCTTTGGAGTCAGCGGAAGCACAATTTATGATCCTGCATTTGTGATAGGGAGCAATGCATATACAAATATAGAAACACCCAGATAGGATCAGTTACCTGACTCTAAAACTTAGTAACTGTGGAATTAAGCTTGGGATGCCATCTTGGAGTGTAAGATGACTGCTTCTGGTCTTATTATTACAAATAAAAGCTATTTTAATCATTCACTATGGCTTGCAAGAGTCCACAGGTAATGCTTTAATCATTGCTATGCTAGCTATAATTCCACTGGGTCACATATATGTAAAGATTAGGTCCATGTCTATGACTTGAGGTGTTCCTTAAAATTTAGCCTACTTCAGGTTGGCTTTGAGGTAACATTTTAGGGAACTCTGGATACAAATGTCTCTTTTAAATTCATAACTTACACAGGATTAAGTGTTAAGAGATACCAATTGGCCTTCCATAATATAATTCTAACAACTGTGTGATTTATATTGAGCGCCCTCCACCCCTACAAAAATTCTTGAAATTATCAGTAAACCCTTATCTGTTGTACAAGCTAATATTTTCGACATGGGCAATAATGCCCTTCTAGCCTGCCAATATGCCAAAACAGTTATTCCCATGTTAAGTGTCCAGGCTGTTCTTAAAAATATCTAAACTAGTGCTCACTTTAATGCAGTTTGGAAGTTTATTCCATGCATCAGCTACTCTCAGAGAATCAATCAGTACACCTCTCATTCTTTTATAATCTTCCACACAGGATGTTTGATGATTCTTTACTATGTTTTGATAACCCTAAATTTTCCCAGAGGTAGATGTTTCTAAATGCCCTACATACCTGAATAAGGTCTCCTCTTAAATATGTATGTGTTCATAGGTTCATAGGTTCATAGGTTGATACTAGGCTATCTGCTCTAGGGCATTTATAAGCCTAGCCAGAGTGTGTTTGGCTTTTGCCACCCTTTTAGATTAGTTGACTGTGCCTCTGTATAGTAGGTCACAGAAGGTAGCCCTTTTAAGGTTAGTTTACTGTACCTCTGTCAAGCAGGGACACAGAAGAGATCCCAGGGGTAAACTTACAATCTCCCATTCACTCGTCAAGATTTCTCTTGAAGAGGGTCAGTGAGGGACTCTGCCTAACATGGATTGGGATTTTGTTCCAGAGTGAGGGGAGCCTCTGGGATATGAATCTGTCCCTCCAGCATGTCCTATTTATTTCTGTGCTGAGGTTCAAGTCCCTGGAGCATGTAGCTCTAAGGGATTTGGATTTCCTGAGGTGAAGCATGTCCATTAATTCTGGGTTGGACATGGCTTTATACGTCAGACACAGATCGCCACTGAGTAGGCGGTACGCAACTGAGTAGAGCTGGAGTTTCTTTAGCCGAACTGCATAGAGCATCTGTTTGAGCCCCTTGATCCTCTTGGTGAGATACTTTTGGGGTCTTTCCAGTTGCTGCAGGTGTCGGGTAAGGTACATCCCAAATGGGGCATTGTACTCAATTATGGGCCTGATAAGTGATGAGTAGAGGGGCACAATGACCTCTCTTGATCTATATGTGAACCCTTTCGTGATAAGGTGGGCTATATAGAAGGTCTTTCTAACCACTTTGGCAAAGTGATTGTCAAAAGAGAGATTGCTATCTACTTGGGTCCCCAAGTCCCTAATTGCTTCTTTTGTACTTAATGGATTACTAGCTATGTGGTAATTTGTGGGCACTTTGTTTTTCCCAAAGGGGATGACTGCACTTTTTGGCATTTAGCTTTTGGCCATGGCTCTGGCACCAGTTATCCATCTCTGTGAGACCCTTTTGGAGGATGCTTGTGTCAGCTGGAGAGTTGATTATGGCAAAAAACAAAACAGCACCTCCACTCCTTCTAAAGTTTCACAAGTTTTGGTATACAGAATGAGAACACCAACTGCTGTGTGTTTGCTGTGCGTTTTTACTCAAGCTGATAAGGGTGGGAACTGGGTAGTTCTTTCTAGGAACAAATACAATTCCATGGCTCTGGAGCTATTGACGGACACCAATACTTATTCAGAACTACCCCTAAATCCATTAAAAGAATACAACACTTTATTATTGGAATTATTGGAAAGAGGAGAAAGGTTAGGTTTTTTATCATCGGTGGATGTAAGGAAGTTATATATCAAGAATCCTAGGGTAGCCAGATTTTTCATCATTCCCAAAATACATAAAGATATCACAAATCCTCCAGGACGTCCCATAGTCTCAGGTAAGGGTGGCTATCTACAAAATGTAGGAATATTCCTCGATTCCTTATTGAAGTGTCACTTGGTTAGGGTACAGTCACATGTTAAGAACAGCGACGAGGTGTGCTTGGAAGTTAGCAATATTGCATGGGATGATGATTTTTATTGGGCTAGTGTGGACGTCAGGTCCTTATACACCAGCATCAATAGATTGCAAGGTTTAAAAGCAGTGGAAAAAATGTTGGGGATGGACCTAGGACTTTCTACATCATCAGTTTATTGGACTTCTGTCTAACACATAATTGTTTTGGTTTTGAAGGGAAGCATTTTTTGCAAAAGGAGGGTACAGCAATGGGGGAAGCTTTTGTGCCCTCATATGCTATCTTGTTTATGGCACATTTTGGAAATAGTTACATTTATCCTTCTGAATTTTACAAAAGTAAGGTAGTTAAATATGTGAGATTCATTGATGATTTGCTATTCCTGTGCAGGGGCACTCCAGAAGAATTCGCAAATTTCATTTGTGAGATGAGGAATAACCCCTGGGGACTAGATTTCACTTACATTGTGGGGGGCAGAAGTATTCAATATTTGGATGTAGAAATCTACTTAGGTCCAGACAAAAAAATACAGTTTAAACCACATTACAAAAAGACTGCAGCTGAGAATTTTCTTCATGCATCTAGTATGCATAGTGATTCTTTGATAAGATCTTTACCTTTGGGTGAATTTAAGCGAATAGGCAGGCATACCTCTGAAAGAAATCTGATTCCAAGTGAGTTCAATAAGGTTGAAAGAAAATTGATAGGGAGGGGTTATTCCAAAGCATGTGTGAGGGAAGCCAGGATGAAGGCAGAATGTGAGTTAGGTTTTGGTGGCCGAACCGGGAAAAGGGGTGAGTTATGGAATTCTGGTAACTTTGGGAAATCTAGCATTGTTGATGACGATGACTATGGTAAAGATAGGTCTGGTGACAAAATGTTTTTTGTGACCAGATACTCGCATTTTTCCAACACACTCAGGGAAATAGTGCAGAGATTTTGGCCCATCATTAGTGAAGATGAAAAAATAGGAAAACTTTTTCCCTCGAGGGTTACCTTTTCTTATAAGAGGTATTTCAATCTTAAGGAAATGTTAAATTTTAGAAGGAATAACATACTTGAAAAAGGTAATAGAAGAGGAACATTTAGATGCGGAAAGTGCAAGGTTTGCATTTGGGTTAAAAACTTGGATGGCATTAAAATCAATGAGGTCAGATACAATGCTTTAGATTATTATGACTGCAACTCCACTGGGGTAGTGTATATTATTGGTTGTGGATGTGAGAAACCAAAGTGGTATATAGGTCAAACAACAAGGAAGGTCAAACTCAGGATTCTTGAGCATCTGGGAGATATAAGACACAAGAGGATAGAAAGTCCGGTAGGAAAACACTTTTGTGAAAAACATGGGGGGGTTCCAGAGGGTTTTATGTTTGGTGTTCTGGGCAGGCCCAATGTATTTGGAAATGAAGCCATGTTCCGTGAGAAATTGCTATTAATGGAATCCAGATTCATTTTCAATTTGAAAACCTTGTTTCCCAATGGGATGAACTTGGAGGTTTAAAGTCATTCCACATACCTGTCGGTATTAATAAATCTTGAAGACACTAAATTTCGAGGATATTCAAATTTTGAAGACATTAAATTTTGAGGATAGTTTGTCTATTAAGATTGTATGCAATATGTAGCAGTGTTCAATTTTTGGGTTTTTTCAGGGAAGAATAATAGAAAGCATGATCTATTTATATCAATGTATTTATGCATTAATTTATTTGTTCATATTTGTACAAAAAATTATGAATTGTTTATGCATTTTATACAAGTAAAGGGAAAATGATGCCAGAAAGATGTTTGTATATAGCATGAAGGAAACTTAATTGAAAAATCAGGGGATGGTGCATCAATTATACAATTAAATGTTTGTTTAAAAATGGGTGGTGTTTGATATGCAAATTGTATTCCAGGAGAAGGCGAAGGCCGAGGTACCAGAATTAAAAAATTTCCAAACGCACAGCAGTTGGTGTTCTCATTCTGTATACCAAAAAGAGTTGATTATGGCACCCAGTTTGCAGTCATCTACGAACTTGGTCAGCCATAGTCCACCCATGTTAGCCTGTACCTCGGAGAAATATATACCGAACAAGAGAGGTCCCAAGACTGAGCCTTGTGGGACACCACTTGTAACTGGTTTAGAGTCTGACATGGCACCTGCTATTCTGACCATGTGGGTTCTATCCCTGAGCCAGTTTGCAACCCATCTTGTGACATAGGGGTTGATATTTAAGCTGGTGAGCTTATTTATGATGCTCGAGTGGGGTATTGTGTCGAAGGCTTTTGCGAGGTCCAGGTAGGCTGTGTGGACTACCTTCCCTTCACCTATGGCTTTGGTAACTGTTTCAAAGAAGTCAACCATGTTCAAGAGGCAAGATCTGCCCTTAACAAAGCCAAGTTGGGTAGGATCCAGTGTCTGGAGGTTCCCAATGTCTTTGTTTATGATTTCCATGATGATATGCTCCATAACTTTGCAGACCAGGCTAGTCAGGCTTATAGGGCGATAGTTTCTGGGGTCTGTTGTGGCACCGCCTTTATGGAGTGGGACCACTGTTGCTGTACGCCATTCCTTGGGTACATATCCTGTAGTAAGGCTGAGATTGAACAGTGACTTTATATGAGGGTTTAGTTCTTCTTGGAGTTGTGTAAGACGCAGCCTGGGACACCGTCTGGTCCCACTGATGCTGTGTTTTTTGCTTTGGAGAGGGCAGCTCTCACCTGTGCATCTGTGATCTCAGGAAGGCTGCACTCTGTTGGGATAGACATTTGCTCTTTTGGGGGAAGGGGAGAAGTTTGCACTGAACCTTTCTGCCAGGATGTTGGCAATGTCTGTGGGTTCAGTGTATTTTTTTTCATTTTGCACTAACTCAGAGCATATCTGGGAGTTGCCTCCCAGGTTTCTGACATAACTAAAGAAGGCCTTGTGATTATCTTTAGTGTCTTGTGCAATTTTTCTTTCAAAGCTGGCCTTAGATGATTTTATGAGGGATCGTAGTTTCTTGCTAGTACTGATCAGAGATGCCTTCCCTTTTTGGGATTTTGCTCTATCATGTAGTAGCTTTCTCCTTCTGTTGTATAGATTATTTATGGCTGGGGTCCACCAGACAGGTCTCCTGCCTTTGGAGGAGTGAGTCTTGGTTTTATTTGGGATAGCATGCTCCATGCATTCCTGTAGGTGCCCATTGAATGCTTTTGTAAAGAATTCTGCATTTTGGGCCGGATTTTCCACTGGCCCGAGGGCTTTGAAGGATCCCACCTCGGTTTTGAGAAGTGTGAAGTTTGCTTTTGAGAAGTTCTTCACCGTGGTTTCCTTGGCTAGGGGTGGGGACGGAATATGGATGTCCAGTGAGATTTGTTTATGGTCTGATCTTACCAATGAGGGGTATACCTCTGGTGTGGAACATAGAGACCCCATGTTGGTGATGACCAGATCCAATATGTTTTTCCCTCTTGTGGGAGTGGTGACTAGTTGTTCCATAGCATTTGAGTTTATAAATTCTAGGAGCCATTGGGCGAGGGTGTTTGGGCTTGAGTAGTTTTCCCAATCAATGTTTGGGTAGTTGAAGTCACCCAATATAATGGTGTTTGGAGAGACCTTCATATTCTCCAGTGTTCTCAGGAAAGTCGAGTGAGGTTCTTGTGTTTTGGAGGGCAGTCTGTAGCAGGCTACAAACTGAAAGGCAGTTTTGCCCACTGTTAGTTGCACATGGATGGTCTCCGATGCTTCGTGCAGTGCCACTAACCTGGAGGTGTGGGTATCTTTGATAAATATGGATACTCCCCCTCTTTTTGTGGTTCGGTATGAGTTTTGGGGCTGGAACGCATGGTATGAAGTATAACCTGTTAGTGCTGGGGTGCTCTCGGGAGCCTTGAACCAGGTTTCTGTTACTGCACAGATATCGATATTCTCCATACTGAGGAGAGTCGAGTGCGTGCATCTTGAGGTTTAGACTTCTGGCATTGAGCAGCATTACCCTTAGTTTTTTTTTCTTTGTGGTACTGTACAAGATCAGATATTTTTGTCTTTTACAATAATTAAAATTTTCGTATCCATGCCTTTTGGTATATTTCCTCTGTATTCTGCAGTTTACCCATGCTTGTTTTCTTATAAGGTTTTCATACTGTTATTCTATACTCTAGTTTGGGTCTAATATAACTTACAAACAAAAGTTTATGATGTATGATTTCTTAGACTTTATAAATCTTTTTTAGACGACCTATAGTTCTATAACTATCATTAACCAATTGGTTGATATGATTAGAAAAACTCAAAGCTGGATTGACCCATATATCCAGGTCCTTAAATTAATCTACAGTTTGAATGACTGTGTGCTGTATTAAATATTCACCACTGAATCTATGTCTCAAGTTTCATATACTTAGTTTTTGACATATTTTGTCAGCATAATACTCTCCTGTGCCCAAATGGTTAACGTAGTCAAGTTCTTTTGCAGGCATGCCCCATCTGTGACGCATGTAATCAGTTTATCCATTTTAAGTCACCAGCAAACAGACTGTAGAACACCTCAAATGTAAACCATAGATCTGAAGGATAAAACCTAAACAAGTATGGGCTAGGACATGGCCCTGTGGAACACTCTGACTGCAACCTAGAACTTCACCTGTCCAATTGCTGTATGATACTTGCTATGTCCTATTTATAAGCAGTACAGATATTTATTTTATTAAGATTATAGCAATACCTAGCTGATCTAATTTATTAATCAGTGTTTTGTGTATGACTCTATCAAATGCTGAAGTTAAGTCCATATAAATCACATCACAAGACAATTTTTCTTTTATAGCTGTTATTATATTGTTATTGAACATTATATTACAGATGGTTATAGATCCATTTTCAATATATGGATGCTGATGATATGTTTTCCAGTCCCAACTTTTCCAATTCTGACAATAATTTATCCAAAATAACCTTCTCAATTTTTTCCACAACATGAAAGCAAACTTATGGCTCTGCATGTCTCTGGGTTTGTCCTATTCCCCTTTCCCTTAAAGACAGGTTTAACAAGCACATGTCTCCAATCTTGAGGAATCGCCCCCTACTTAAGTGACCTAGTGAATAACAGATATAATGGTACTGTAGGTTCATGTTGAAGTGCTTTCAGGTCATTATTACTAATTCCTTCTCCTCCCTGTGCTTTGTTTGGCTCCAGTTTGTATAGTTATTTTCCAAATTATTTAAAATATTTCAGTATCTGAAGTTACCTGGCTGTTACAAGGACAATTTATCACCCTCTTTGTTGATCCAAGCTGCCTTGCATATGATTTTGTAAATATATCAATAATCTGTTATCTTTGGGAATAGATTTTGGGTGGCTGCAGTGGTGCAGCATTTAGCATTGCTGCCTCATAGCAAGAGGTTCTCTGGTTTGATTCTCAGCTGGGGTGTTGTCTGTGTGGAGTCTACATGTCCTCCCTGTGGTTAGTTGGGTTTTCTCTGGGTGCTCCAGTTTCCTTCCACATTCCAAAGACATGCAGTAGGTGGATTGGACACTCTAAATTGGCCATAGGTGAGAGTGTGTGCATGAGGGAGTGGTGTGAATGAACTACAGCGGCAGGGCTAGTCACTCGATGATGTAAACCTTGGCTTGAGATGATTGTCACTGCAGAAGGGGCACGCCAACCCCATGTGCAAAAATGGGAAAAGGGGTTGAGGATGGATGGATGGATTTGGGAAGAGATTTTAGTATCTGCACACACTTTATCAATTTGTATGTCTTATATAGATATATAAAATGGTTTCCTATTATGTTCAATATTTTTATATACATTTTTTCCTCAAAGTTTTCTTGATCTTGTCTTATACTGTGTTTAATTTGTCTGTCCAACTTGTTTATTTCAGTTTAAAGTTAGTCTGTCACCTTAATCAAGTATCTTGTTTTTTTATGGAAATATAACCTGACTTCGTGTACCTAGATCCTGATTTTAACATTTTTTTTTAATTTTTTGCATTCAAATAATTTCTTTTTCAAACTTTGACACATTTCTTCTGCAGTTTCATAGTGACTGTTATGCTTTTATATTGTCTATTAATCTTGTGCCTTCTGAGGAAGGTGGGGCGCCAGGCTGGCAACTCGACATCGTAAAACTCCAATGCCAATCATTCTGTGGACCATTGTTTTGATGTGGTGACCCCTAACCGGGATAAGCCGAAAGGAGATGAATATTTTCTGTTATTAATCTTCTGTGCATTTGTTTAGATTTCAGTTTTGAAGAGTTATCTAACAGGAATGTAACCTTTATAATCCCATGATCACTGCACATCCACAGTGTTAAAAATTGACATGCAGTAACAGTCATGTCCTTAGGAACACAAATAACGTCTAGAATGTTCTGTTCTCTGGAAATTTTATTGCAATCTGAAGCAATTGTTGTTTGCCAGCATATGTTGTAAATAATTTCCTTACCAATGTTGCTGAATCAATATTATTCCAGTCTTCTCCTAGTAAATGTAAGTTCCCCCAGTCACTGTTATTTTCCCTCTTGTGTCTTGTGCGTCACCATAAATGTGCGGACTTGCTAATCATGTGATGATGACTACAGTCCAGTTTATGATCTGATGCATGAAGTGCAACATGATGAGTTGACAGAGTAAATCATGACAGCCTTCTGCTCCCAGGGAGTGCAACGTGTTGAGGACCTATATTGGAGACCCCTGGTGCGGCAAAACAGAATTCCACTTCAAGACCTACAGTAAAGCATGATTTACACAGAAGAAGCAATTAAGCAAGTGAGTATGTATGGTAAACACAGACCCCTGGATTCTGCAAGCCTTGCATGGCATGCAGGATTAGTGCAGGAGCTTCAGCAGGCAATATGTCTGCCGTGCGATCCAGGAATAACCTGTAGGGGCATGCACGAGTGCTCCTGCACTAGTCCTGCACAGACTCAGCCCCTGTATGCAAATTACTCCATTTGCAGGAAAACCCATGCAAATGAGGTGAATTTGCGATCTAGGAAGCTGGAAACTGGCGGTGCAGGACTAGTGTAATCTGCAGAAATGTACTCCGCCAGTAACGGAGTACATTTCTGCAAATTACAAAACAGAGCCTTGACAGCTCCAAATAAAGGGTGGATATCATGTAGAAAGCATGCCAATGGCCAAGTATAAGGCCATTGGCATGGAAAACTCTTGGAAAAAAAAAAAATCAACTTTTATTTTTTTTAGCCAATCTTGGCTGTTAAAGCGTAGGGCAGTGGCAGGCAAATGGGATCGGGGCAGACCTCCCAACCATACCGAATTACTCGGTATTTACCGAGTTTTGGGGTCCAAATGAAGGGGTGCCACGATTCCCGATTGGCACCCCTTCATTTCCGATTTTTTTGCTTCATTTTTTTTTTTTTTTAAAAATCGCGCTGTCGGAGCTGACGTCATCACGTGCGTGATGCCGTCAGTGCCGTCAGGGCTACCAGCCAGTCGGAATTGAGCTCAAGAGCTCACGTCATTATTTCCGGCTGGCTGTGAGCGGGAATACAGCAGCAAGCAACCCTAATGGCACTGGCGGTATGATAGAGAGATGGCCCTTTGCCGGAGGAATCGGGAGCTGTTTCTCGGCTGGACCTGCCTTTGGAGTATACTAAACTGTTCTGTTCTGGTAAACGCAAGCGGGCATCGTCTCCTGAGCATCCAGAGAAGCACATCTAGTAATTTAGTTGGTAAGTTTAACACACAGAGGAACAGGATTGATGTGGTATGTTATGCAACTGTTATCGTAAATTGCATTTTGTGCGATGGCATAGTCATACGGGTTGTTAATTAAAGTTAGTGTTTATAACGGATTCTGTGTTTGAAAAGCATTTGAATTGTGTCCCGTATAATGCTTGGTGTTTATAGCTCACACTGTGTAGTCTGTGTTTGAAAAGCCTTGTATGTTGAAGTTTGGTGTTGCACAATGCCTAATAAGCATTTGGTCATTTTCATTGATAATTAAGCATAATTGCTAGTTTATTTACATTGTTGAGACTTGATAGCACTGTTATTTGGTGGTATGTTATGCAACTGTTATCGTAAATTGCATTTTGTGCGATGGCATAGTCATACAGGTTGTTAATTAAAGTTAGTGTTTATAACGGATTCTGTGTTTGAAAAGCGTTTGAATTGTGTCCCGTATAAAGCTTGGTGTTTATAGCTCACACTGTGTTTGAAAAGCTTTGTTGAAGTTTGGTGTTTCAATGCCTAATAAGCATTTGGTCATTTTCATTGATAAATAAGCATAATTGCTAGTTTATTTACATGTTGAGACTTGATAGCACTGGTATTTGGTGAGCTCTGTAGAGTAAAGCAACACTGCAATAGCTTATCAGCTAAGGGTGGTAGGGTGCATTCTTAGACAGCTATCGCTGAACAGAAATATCTTTTAATCCCAGAGTGTACAGTTTTATTAATTGAGTAGGAGCTCTAGTTGAATGACTGTCAGTGTAGACCATGCCAGAGAAGAGAGGGATGAGCATGTCTTGCAGCATTAACATTTCTGACTAATGTACTATAGTAGTGTCCCTCTCAGCAGAGCAGGTATAGGCAGGTTCTGCAACACAAGATGCTGATGAGGTCATGTTTGGGAAAGATGCTGCTTCTTGTCTTTCCCATTTCCTGTGAGTTTCTTCTTCATCATATACTTGGCAAATTATGTCTGTGCCCTGCTTTTGGCATATAGAACACATGGTGTTGGCAGCCTGCATTACTGTCATTGCTTCAATTGGCTGTCACCAAGCATTCCATTGCTAAGTCTGGGTGTTGCTAATTGTGCATGCATGTGCTTGCACTGGTTGTACAGAACATGCAGGTGAGAGGTATGTACAGTGTGCAGTTGTAAAAATATAAGCTGCCTGCAGTGATATTATATTCTTCTGTAGTTTGTGGTAACACAGCTTTCACTTGCTTGGTTGCACTTTCAAAATGGTAATATTTACCTTTATGCTTTCTCTCTATTATAGATCCCGTACTTGAATTTGTACAGTGTTGGAATTTGCAAAATGCAACTCAGGAAGTTTTGACTTCTGTGCTAGTCAAACCCATGCAGGGCTGTAATGCGAATGATCTCCTATGCTTTTGTGACTGTGTTTAGTCTGGCTTTCTTTCTGTGGCACCAGATCATTTGAGTCCTACTTGTGCGAGCCCATTCTGCATTGATAAGTGTGGGCCATAGTGTGAGTTTGAACTTAATTAGGTAAGAAACAAAGGTGTGTGTGTGTGTGTGTGTGTGTGTGTGTGTGTGTGTGTGTGTGTGTGTGTGTGTTCACTAACGCTACAGTACAACATTTCTCAGCTGCTCTGGGTTTTTCTTTTGAAAGGCTGATTGCTGAAAACTAAGTACAATGTTAGAATTTGACTAAGAACCAATGGCAGGCCCTTCCTGGTGTGAGTAAAAATTCCAATTTAGTGGTAAAACCCACTGATAAAGGTAATAAGATTGTTATTATGAATTATGACCAATATGCAAACATATGTTACAAACACTTGAATAATGACAATGAGAAAAATAATATGGGGATGTTATAAAGAGGTGCTTTTGGAATGTCAGCAGTTACTTGACAAGGGGTGTAGGTTATGTTATTTTGTGAAAAGTGATGTAGAAAAAAGTTTGGCTTTCTAATTGTGGTTTGGCCATGTTTTATTGCTTACCTAAGGTACATAAAGGTTTGGGTAATTTAAGGGGTTGTCCAATAGTGTCTTCCTGAAAATATTTTCTGCATAATATAGAAATATTTCTTTACGGATATATTTTCCCTTATGTGCAGAAGATTCCTTCTTATATAAGAGATACTCAGGACTTTTTAGAGAAAATTTCAGCATTAAGATGAGAGGGAGACCGCCACTTGTCAGATGCATTTTCTTTGAATTTGGGTTTCCCTGCTGTTTCAACGAATGTGAGCTTCAACAGCAGAGAAGTTTTAATGCTATGTCTGTTTTCATTGTGAGACTGCATTGCTTTGTTTAGCAGATTTCTATTGGTGTTGGTGCTGTAAAATGTAAAATAAAAGTTTTAAATGAAAATCCAAATCATGATAGTAGTAAAGCAGTATGCACATTAGTGTTTATTGTAAATGGGGAGAAATAGCCAAGTGATGGGACATTGTAATGGCTGCAGGGGAGGGCTGTGTATGGGGGGGCCCCATTCGACCATGATTTTGTGAGGGGGGGAGGGTGGCAAACTGATAGCCCCAGACAGCACAAACTGTAGCTACAAATAGCCAGGTAATGGGACATTGGAATGGCTGCAGGGGGACTCTGGTGCCATGTTTTGCTTGCTGTTCTTCAGTTTGTGTTCGAAAGTTGGTATCCCACAATTCCATTGAAGTGGGTGGGGTTACATAATTATGTATACAAATTAGATGTTAATCAGCGTACAGATTTGTACCTATTTTTCATGGGCCATGTCCAGATTTTTGATGTTTCCAGGTTGAGAGGTATGGATCGGGGGGGGGGGGGATAAGAAAATAAACCTACAATAAGCATTCTAACTAAAATCACTATTCTGCCATTATACCCAATGGCAGGCAGAAGACAACATGGCCAGTGAATAGTGGTTGCTAAGGGGGAGGCTCAGTGTGGGACCTGTAACTATGCATTAGCTGGCAATCCTATGCAAATGAGGGGAATGATAGTGAATCCCAGATTTCCCCTGCATGCTAGTCAGCTTCCAACAGTCTAAAAGCAGGAATAGCTTGGTGCAAGCCTAGGAGTTAGCTGACATCATAGGGGTTTGTGTCAGGCATACTGTAAGTGGATTGGAGCCCTGTGGCTCAGGTTTGCTCCTAGCTTAGCACAGCTAGGCAAGGGTGTGTGTCTAAGGTTGCTTAGGACTCTTTACATTGCCTAAGTGGGTGTGCATGCCACACACTGGGTTTTAAAGAAAAAAAAAAGTAAACCAGGAAATAGCAGCTCTGTGCACATTTGAGCACTATGTTTGCGCAGCTTGCCCCGAGCTTAAACACGAAGTTAATGTGTAGGGAAAACAGCAGTAGGAAGGTAATCTAGGAGAACGAGCATAGCTGGCAGGTGAAAGGTATCAGAATCAGCCAATTACACAGGCAGCAGACCAGCCCAGCCCAGAACACTACTATAAACTATGCAAACACCTTCCCCTCTGTTTTTTCCCATACTCTACACCACCGGTGTACACAAGTGGGAAACTTCTAACAAACAAAACAACAAAATGATATGGGCTGCAGCAGGCATCATACAACAACATGTGGAAGAGGCTGAGGGTGGTGAGGATGTGAATGCTGTCGACCAACCCACAGTGAGGAGGTGGAGAAGAGTGTACAGACCCAGGGTAACCTACCAGGGGCTACATGAACTGGAGATAGTGGAGCACTATAGGGTGGACAGTGACTTCCTACAGCAAATTGTTGAGCTGTACCGTCGCACCTTACACACAGAACTAACAGAGGGGAACCCATCCCAGTGGATATTAAGGTATGTGTCAGCCTAGGAATACTAGCCACAGGTACCTCCCAAAGCTCAACTGGGGATATCATGGAGATCTCACAGAAATCCATATCCAGAATATTCTACCAGTTCCTGGATGCCATGTCAGCACATGCCAGTGAGCACATATATTTCCTCAACACCCGTGAGGTGTTGACCAGCAATATGCTTCTCTTCCACCAAATAGCAGAATACCCTGTGGTAGTGGGTGCTATAGACTGCATGCACATATGCATCAAAGCACCACCCAGTGATCAGGGAAGGGTCTACATCAACCGCAAGGGCTTCCCTTCCATCAACTGCCAGGTCATGTGTGATGCCCAGGGCATTATAATGAATGTGTGTGCTGGATGCCCTGGAAGCTATCACGATTCCCACATCTGGCATCTGACGCAGCTGTACCAGAGATTTGCCAATGGTTACATCCCTTACGGCCACCTAGTGGGGGATGCTGGTTACGCACTGGAGCCGTGGCTGATGACACCCATCAGAAATGCACATACATCCGAACAAGAACGCCATAATGAGGCACACGCACAGACCAGACTTATAATAGAGCATGTGTTTGGGATGCTCAAGTCATGGTTCTGGTGCCTGGACACATCCGGTGGAGCCTTGCAGTACTCACCAGCTACATGTACTCAAATTGTCATGGTATGTGCCATGCCACACAACATGATCCTGCAGAAACAGCTGCATCAGGAACAGCACGGGGCAGGGCCACACAGCCCCCCACCAATGCCAAGACCTGCACAGGCAGAGAGTGACTCAGAGGAGGAACAACCTAAGCCTGCCCCAGTAGGCAGATGGAGGCTTACCCAGTATGCCCTGGCCATGGGAAAGAGGCAATGCATAGCACATACACTGACACAGTAGGGACCCAGGGAATGACACCTCCCTCTGACTCACACATACAGTAAAAGGGATCCCAAACATGACACTACCTGTGCTCAACCATGTATAGGGAGTGTACTATGTGCATCCAACATAGGAAGCCCTCCATCACCATCCTCAATAATGGCACACCCACAAGGTAATTCAATCAACCTACCAATTGCTGACTGGAGTAGAATGTGTTGTTACCTGTATCTATGGTATGGATATGAGCATGCAAGGGAATCCTGTACCTGATTGGTATGCCAGCAGATAGTAGACACTCACAATGGTACCATGTAATCTGTAACAGATACTGGAGTCACCATAGTAGCCAGTACTACATAGGGTGACAAAACCCACTGCAGGAAATGTGCTGGGTGACATGTGTGTTCATATGACTCACACATGCCAGTCCGGGAGGTTCACATACCCAACAACAGTCTCAGTCAGCAGGACAGGTGTAGACAAACACAAACAGAGGCTGTGCTATGGCCTCTGAATGATGTCTATGGGTAAGCTCCCTCTCAGGCCTGCACATGTTGACTACAGCAGGTCAGGCAGTGGGATGTTAGTTCTGAAGGGTAGGACACTAATATGTAGGTCAACCAAAGCTAAGATGTGTAGTACACTGATATGCCTCTAGTCAGCATGATAGGTTAGAATAAAGAATAAAATGCAGTACCTGACATACCAGCACAGTTAGAGCAAATGTGTACAAGTGCCAGGTGTGCCCTCTCCCATACTATGTAGAAATGTAGAAACAGTCAGGTGTGCCCCCCAATCCTGTATAGAAATGTAGAAACAGTCAGGTGTATCTCCCCAATCCTGTGTAGAAATGTAGAAACAGTCAGGTGTGTCCCCCCACAATCAGGTGTGCCCCCTCACTCCTATGTAGACATGTAGAAACAGTCAGGTGTGACCCTTCCCCCAATCCAGTGTACAAATGTAGTAACAGTCAAGTGTGCCCTCTCCCAACCACTGTGTAGAAATGTAGAAACAGACAGGTGTGCCCCCTCCCCCAATCCTGTGTAGACATGCAGTAACAGTCAGGTGTGCCTCCTTCCCCCAATCCTGTGTAGGAATGTACACACAGTTAGGTGTGCTCCACACAACCCAACCTAGACATGTAGTAACAGTCAGGTGTGCCCCCAAACCTATTTAGAAATGTAGTAACAGTCTGGTGTGACCCCCAATCTGATGTACACACATCGTAACAGTCATGTGTGCCCCCCCACAACCCTATGTAGAAATGTAGTAACATGTATGTGTAGGTATAATACCAGTGGAGCAAAGATGCCCAGAGGTGGCCAATGTAGCAGGATAGGTTGTAGCATTTGCACAATATGCAGGTTTGTGTGTGTTAGGTTGGTGTGTGTTTCATATTGTGTAAGAGTGGTCAGTATGTATGCATGTTGAGGTAAGACCTGGTGGCCATTGCCCACTACTGCTGACAGGGACAAGCCCTCACAACTACAGCACCAAAGACAATTTCTACCAGTATAACACTTGCTAGCAGTAAGCCATTGTAAATGTATGGTGGTAATATGTGTCACCATCTGAAAGACTGACATGGCATGGCTGTTGGGCTAGATATACAAGCAGTACACAGGGGAAAGTACCCCAGACATACAGTATATATTGCGCCACTGTAAAATGGAGACACCCTTGGAATTGTACATACAGGAATGCATCACATTAACTGGTCCTGTAGTAGGGGATATCGGTGATGTATGCCTGAACACTTACAGATCACAAAGGAGGTAGGAATGATGTATTGGGAAAACGCTGATGTACCTGCACATGCCAGCATAACTGGAATGTCCCATGCATATCTGTGTGTGTCAGATGCAAGTAGTGTCCATAGCACACGTGCACCCAGCTCACGCAAACACCACCCACAGGTACCTCGCTGGTCATATCCCTGCTGTGGGAATGGGTACAATATGACCCCACCTGTATATGGTAATAGCAGAAGAATGCATCACGCAGTGCAGGTGTCCCATGCAGGTGTGTCCCTAGCTGTTGCTAACACTTTGCCAGCATCCACACCACCTGATTAAGACTGATAGAAGGTATTGGCATAAACACCTATCACACCTACCTTGTCACCCCAGGGGAATATACTGTATGGTGGTCTGAGACTGTAGGACTGACAGAATGCAACGGTCTGCCACATCTGGCCCACAGCAACACCTAATGGCCCACAGGCCCCTACCAAAGGCCTGTGTCTCACACATACTGCCAATGCATGTTATGTCATGGACACTCAAATAACATAACGCACTCCACATAAGCCATATGCAAGGTCATGTGGACAAACCACAGTAACATGTCCACCATGTCCCACTGCATGAACTGTGGACCAACACTAACACACACCTGTGATGGGATGATACCCTTAGGGAAAGTATCAGAGAATGTATGCATAATGTATGGAAGAGGTTAGAATAACAGAGGGGGGTGGGTGCATGGGTAGCATGGAATGTGCAGTGTCCAACACTAAGCTGTGTGTACACACTATCCCTGGCTGCAAACACATAAATGGGTGGCTACACACCTGCCCGTACACCACAATAGGGGTAATGTCCTGACCCACGGCCCCTGCCTCTGGGTAACCTGTGCAAATCTGTACAGCTGTGAGGCATTGCCACAGCAAGATAAGGCCATACTGTCATGTCAATGGATATACAAGTATGGGATCCTCTGCCAGCACTGTACCAAGGTGCTGAACCGGATACACAGACCTAGCAGCAAGTGTCTGCAGCTCCACCTCCAGAATGGCATAACTTACCATGAATACGTAGGTGTCTGCCCACAATACTGGACACAGCTGCAGTCACCTTTGTCCCCAAGACATCACTGTGAGCAAGAATGTCCACCTGATAGTACATGAGGACAGAAAAC